>NC_067143.1:28467162-28692162 GCF_903995435.1 Acomys russatus
GTCTCCCATCACCACTCCCATAGCCATGGACTTGTCTGCAATGTAAGTCTCATCCATTTGACTGTGATCTTCCTGAGTCAGGTTACTTTCCAAATAGATATCCCAGGCAGCCAGATCCACACAATTCCCCTGGACATTCCAGCTACTGCCAGGCCCTTGGTTCTCTGTTATCACCCAGAAAATCACCTTCCTAGGCTCTGATCCTTACCCTCACAGTTATGTACCCTCTTCTACACCTCCTGGAGCTTGAACATTCCTCTAATGCTATGATCTCCGCTTTCCTTACAGTCTTCTGTACTCGATTGGTGTCATTTCTTAGGAATACAAACTCCGTATTTTACCCCCAGCCAAATCCCCTCCACACTATCAACTAGTATAAAAACCTAAAGATCAACAAAAGAGTTTCCATTCCCAAACTTGTTACTCATGTTTCCCTTATTCCTCCAACGACCACCCTCCCCACACACCACCCCCCGCACAAATGACCTCTGAAAATGTGGGTCTTGGTGCACAGACAAAAACCAATGGGCAGTTGCCATTCCTAGTCTAAAGGACGGTGCCTTAAAAGTTGTCTAGCGGAACCTACTCTTGAAAGGAGAGAAGTGAGTGGTACAAACTCCTCCCCTCCCCTAGGGAAACCCAGAGAACACCACCCCCAAAAACCCTGCATTCTCTGTGGTCACCCAGGAAACAGGCTTGGTATTTATGAGGCTGCTGCCACGGTAAGCCTCTAAAGGCAGCCTAGGGCTTTGAAGAGGAGCGGGCTCTTTTCTTCTGTCTCATTAGCTGGGAACACTGGATGGTTTGATAGCTGCTCTTCTTCTCACATGCAGAAATGCTAGTGGCCCCTGACTGTGACAGTCTTTTTCATTCTCAGTAGATCACTCCACCTGGAAGTAATCTGAAGGACAGAGCTCCAAAACCCTCCACATGACCCCTGGACAGAAACACCAGGAGGGAAGGGGGGTGAATTTCAAACCCCAGGGGCTCCACCTCAGAGAGGAACTTTCCACTGGAAAAGACAGTAAAGCCTGAAAGGGAAGTCTCAATCCTACTCAACACATGGCAACCCACCATGTTTAACGGTAAGGTCCCACAGCACACTTGCCTTTTATCATGTCAACGCAGTCACCTTCCTGCACCTCTCACATGACTCGCCCTAGCTAAACAGCCTTGGCTTACACTGGAATCCACAGCCAGTGGCCATTCCAGAGCCAAGAAGTCAAGCAAAGCAGCAGAGAAGCCAAGGCAAGGAAGAAACCAGCAGTCCATTGACCCAGGCAACCAACAGCTACTACTGTGTGGCAGCTCCCACTATGTGCAAGGGTTTGCAGAGGAGGTAGATAAGTCAGAACACACCTGTCCCCTTACATTACTGTGTGTCAGGTAACCCACAACGGAAAGGTCTGTGGAGTGCCTCGAAGCCAGCTGAGTTTCTATTTGACTTCAGGGACAAAGGGAAGTCATGGAGGGCTTTTGAGTTGGCAAGTGGCATCATCTGATTTATGTTTGGTATGTGCCATCTGGCTAATGCAGAAAGCATGGGTGATTGGAGGCAGTGAGAGAGGTGCACAATAGATCCAGCACAGGAGAACAATACAGTGGTGGTCCACCAGAGCCAGGTCGCCATGAAGTTATGCTATTCCTTGGGGTTTCCCAGTGGGTGCCATATAGGAGGAAAGAGAAGGAAAAGCAGCCAGATGACCCCTTGGTTATCCACTTGAGCAATCAGCACAACACATACTGTCTCTGAGGTGGGAAGGGTTGAGTCGGAAGAACAGCCATTTTACAGGGAGGAAGCATCAGTTCTGAGCTGGCTATTTTACAGTTGAGATGTCCAAACTGCTAACAGGCAGAACTCAATTGGTCATACAAGGCAGAAGCTCGTGCTGGGACAGGGAGCCTGAGCTAGAGGAAGAAACAGCAGATGTGATGGTATGTGCTGTCCCAGCAAGGCACTGAGCAACATGATGGCTCCAGAGTTTCCACTCAAGAGACAGGCTTGTTTCCACATGAAAATGTGAAAGGAGTTTGAAAGAGCTATATCACTGACTTCAACAAATTTCAGATTTCCTGTACTCTGAAAGCAGGAGGAGGGGACAACCATCCATCAAGACGCTTAGTCCCTTGGTCCCTGTTTCAAGCCAACACCCTCGAAGGCCTCAGACAGGTCGTGGCACATACATATTGAAGCCTCGCCTCAGTGTCCTGCTGTGTGAGGTGATGGGACTGCGATTACTTCATTCTGCGGCTCGTCCTTAAGTCAGGGACAATGCTAGGGACTGTGGGGAACAGGCACATAGAAATACTCAGCAGGTCCCCACATCAAGACAGTCTTTCAAGGCTGGGCCTTGTGGTGTGTGCCTTTAATCCCAGCACTCAGGAGGCAGAGGCAGGTGGATCCTCTGTGAGTTCCAGGCCAACCTGGTCTACATAGTGAGTTCCAGGACAGCCACGGGTATGCAGAGAGACCCTGTCTCTAGAGAGAAGTGGGAGGGAAGAGGAAGAGAAAAAGAAGAATTAATTATTCCATAAAGTTGGAGGAGTCAGACACGAAGACCATAGCAAAGACCCTAGCAGATGGTTCATACAGCGTAGCTCCCAATGTGCTCTCTCACCTTCTCAACCCACAATTCAGTGAGCTACTCCTCAGCTAGAGTGGCTCTGATGCTGGGCAGACGCTTCCTGTGGTGGGGGCAACCAAGTGTTGCTTATCACTTTCTCTTGTGCTGTCTGTGCTGCAAGCAAAGCTCCTGTCGATTTACAAAGAGAAAGGTAAAAAAAAAAAAAAAAAAAAAAGACCTACTAGACCCGTTCCTCAAGCTCTGAGCCTAGCACTAAGATTCAGACTGCTCACCACCCGATAGGCCCAAGGCCACTTCCTTCTATGGGGCGTGAGGATGTGGATAGAGAGGGAAGGAAAGGGGTCTGGCAAGCCAGAGAAGATGCTGATATTGAAATTAACTGTAAACAATTGTCAATTTCAAAATGGACTCAGGATCTGGAAGTAAAACCCATGCGGGGAAGTGCCATGGAGGTGAAGAGGATGTGAGATGGCCAGCACTCTGGAGTTCTACCATATAAAAGAAGGAAGCCGGTACATGCCACAGCAAAGATGAACATGCAAGCACACACACACACACACACACACACACACACACACACACACACACACACACACACACTACTACATTGAGTAAGCCAGTTACCGCAGGCCACATAAGATATAATTCCATTCTTATGAAATAGAGTTTACATCTAGAATAAACAAATCCATAAATACAGAAGGTAGATTCATGGATGCTTAGGGCTACAGGGGAAAGGTAAATTGGGGTCCACGAGAGGGTTTACTGTTTGGTCGGGGATGATGAGAACATTTCAAAACTGATTGACGAAATGGCTGCAAAGTACTAAGGGGATATACTAAGATCGTCACTGAGTTGTATGGAAGGTGAGGTACGTTTCACAAAAGCTGACGTTCTCAAGGGCCCGAAGCATCTGTTCTTGTTGTACACATCGCTGCTGATCATAGATGCTGCTTAATTCTAAATGATGGAAAATGAAGCTGACTATTGACTCCATTATTGGAATAAGAGCCACTCCCCTGTCACAAGACGGCAGAGATGAGTCAAGAACAGTTCAAACAAAACAGTGTGCCAAACTCGTTCTCTTCCTAGGTCTCTTTGGGGGTTGGAAGGGATGTCAGAGTTGGTTGCTTAGAAGACATAATCAAATGAAGCTCGCGTTTTACAATAAATGCCTGTCGGTTCTGCCAGTTGCAATGTGCGCAAAAACAAAGCTTTCCCCAGAGGATGTCAAAGTGAGAGCTAGGTTTGCAATGGAGGAGAGCCAGAGGGACGGAGTTTGCGATGGATGGAGAGAAGATGCAGGAAGCCACGGGGGGGGGGGGGTGCAGTTTGCACTCAGGACTGAGAAGATGTGTAACTAACTAGCCTCTCTTACTGCTGCAAGCTGCAACAAAGCAGCCTGGATAGACATTAAAACTGAACTGTGTTTTCACTTTCAATTAGGATCCTGATACTTAGTCCTTCCCAAACCCAGTCCATCCTTCAACTTGAACTGCCTCAGGAAACATTTGGTAGGTTTGTGAAAGCACAGATTTCTGGGATTAACCCCGAGTCCCAAATTTAGCCAGTCTGGAATTTTACATTACTAACAAAGTCTAGATCAGTGGGGGGAGAGAGGGTCAAATGACTCTTTCACAGAGTTCGCATATCAGATCTCCTGCACATCAGATATGTACAGTATGTTTCATGACAATAGCAAAATTACAGTTATCAAATAGCAACAAAATAATTTTATGGTGGGGGTCACCAGAGCATGAGGACCTATATTAAAGGGTCACAGCATCAGGAAGGTTGAGAACCACTGATCCAGACAGTGCAGGTGCTTATGCTAAAGCCAGATAGAAATAGACCTCACTGTGAGCAGCACCCTGGGAACGCAACCTGTCAAGTGCATCCCAGGGCTGAGTGCACTGAGGACTCTTCACCAGACATGCCTGCTGATACTTCAGGGTAAGAAGGGTTAAGAAAAGGTTGTCTTAACACAGGAGAATCAGCTGGGGCCCTTATGCCATTTAAATTGGATTCTCAACTTCTCGGTTATTGATTACAATCAGTCAAGTTATCCCAGTAATAAATTGCCTTAAATTATTGAAGTGGTAATGGGCCCAGCTGGGTAAATAATGCACAGGCTGGCACAGATCTATATTCATGAAGGGGTTGTCCACGTGGCACAGCTCCCACTGGGTTTGCCTCAGAGGTATTTGTTCCCACCGGTCTGCTCTTTCTCAGTGCTTGCCCATCTGCCAGCTCTCTCCAGCTGAGGAAGCTAAAGTCCGTTGCACATTTGGAGCAGGTCTCTGGAGCCCAAGCTCATGGCTCCCCAGTCCGTAGCCATAAAAGCAGAAATCCTAAGTGTCTTTAATCTACCTAACAGCATGTGTGCAAAGAGGATTTAAACCCCCTCCGATGACAATGGAATACGTATCCTTCAGTTACAAGCTGCATTAAAGACAAATTAATGAAGCTGAACCCAAGAAGGCTTTGTTTTCAAAGTGTAATACATTGTTTTCATAAAGAAACGTTCCGTGTCACGAGACGTTGGAGGAAGGTCCAACTGCGTTTTCAGATGCTGATTTCCATGCCTTGAGATCTGGTTACTGTCATCCTGCCGTGGGTATTGTTATAAATGGTGAACTATCTCCTGTAACCATATGATGATAAGAAATGTTCCCCAGTTATCCCTGATTGGCTAAATAAAGATGCTGAAGTTCATGGCTAGGGGCTGAGAGAGGAAGGGGAAGGAGAAGAGTGAGGAGCAGAAGAGGGAGGAGGAGGAGAGGAAGCCAGTGAGAAAGGAGTCAACATGAGGCAGGATGGACAATCAGCACATGGCTGTAAGGACAGGCTGATGGAGCAGAAGCTGCCTGGGGAATCATCAGACTGGCAAGTGATTGGCTATTATGTGGGTTTTAAAGGTACTAGGATTAGAATAGCTCAGAATCTGCCCAGCATAGTGCTTACAGTTTAATAATCAATCACAGTCTCTCTGTGACAGTCATTGGGGAACTAGCTGGTTAAAGAAAACTGCTGCCATAATTTCATGTTTTGGGCTGGAGAGTTGGCTCAGTGGTTAGGAGCACCGTCTGCTCTTCCAAAAGTCCCCGGTTAAATTCCCAGCAGCCACATGGCAGCTCACAACTGTCTGTACCTCCAAGATCTGACACCCTCACACCAATGCACATAAATTTAAAAATTAAATAAAAATATTTTTAAAAAATAATAATAATTTCATGTTTTAATTAATATAGAAAGAATAATTAGTTTATCTACAACGAGATATGGTAGAAAGCAGCTGCTGCAGGACTAGGGGAGATTAAGATAGGCCCCTTGGAAAATATCATGAGTCAGAATGTACAAATCACCACAGAAAGTAAGTCATGTAATTATTGCACTATAGATTCATTATTATCCAAGAAAAGTAAGAATGTGCACTGCCCAAGAAAAAAATCAGAGTATCAGAGTAGGTACCAATGAACAATATAGCCAGAAAATCAAACAACGTCATGGCTGGGAATGCCTACTTTCCTCTCACTTGTCCAGCGGGTATCTGCCAAGCTTGGCAGGAAAGTGCCTTGCTGCCCCATTGCAGAGAGGGACCAGCATTTCCCCGCCCTGTGCGACATGCTGTTTCTGATATTTCCAATGCCCTTGCAGCCTCCAAGATCCTTAGGTTACAGAGGCCTGGATTAGTTACTCTCTTGTTGCTGTAACAAAATAGCTGGCTAAAACAACTGCAGGAATGCAGAGTTTATTCCAGCTCAGAGTTAAAAGAAAAGAATCAGTTCCTCGGGCAGTAAAAGCTCAGTGGCGCCGGGCGTGGTGGCGCACGCCTTTAATCCCAGCACTCGGGAGGCAGAGGCAGGCGGATCACTGTGAGTTCGAGGCCAGCCTGGTCTACAAAGTGAGTCCAGGATGGCCAAGGCTACACAGAGAAACCCTGTCTCAAAAAACCAAAAAAAAAAAAAAGCTCAGTGGCAAGAACATGAGGCAGCTGGTAGGTGTGTTCACAACCAGGAAGCAGATATGAATGCTGATGCTCAGTTTGCTTCCCTCTTTATATTCAGGCTAAGTTCCCAACCCAGCTGATGGTGCTGCTGCCTACATCCTCATAGACACCTCTCGAAGTCTTTCCGTGACGATTCTAAATCCAGCAAATTGGTGATGAAGACTAAGCAGCCAAGGACAGGTACTGTTCTTGGTAATCCTCAGAAGGTATCCCTGTCATCTAAGGTACTGTTCTGGGTACTCCTCAGAAGGCATCCCCAGCCATCTAATTACATACACCTCAGTGCAGGGTGCAAGAACTAAAGAACAAGAAAGGAGTCCACCCATTTGTGTCCATTGGGTCTGGTTTCCAAAGGCTCGTGTTTAAAACTAGAGCAATATGACTCTCCTCTTATCTACGATTTAATCTACAATTATGTTGTGTTAGCATCCCCAAATCACGTCTTGATCTTAAGAAACACGAGGCTCAGAAACATGACTCTCAGATTTCAAACTACCTGCTTCCAAAGGCAGGCAGCAATCTCTCCCTAAGAAGTCCGTATGAGCTAAAGACATGACTCCACACAGGCATGATAGGGACCACACTTCAATTCCGACCTCTAGAGAGCTCCATGCATGTGGCTATAGTCTACCAGCGCTAGCACTATTTGGCTCTAACGTGAATCTGCGCATTTTGTCATAAAGCCATCTAATGTAGTCATCTGCTGAGAAGTTCATGAGTGCCACCTGAGGCCACTGCATCTCCCCAGCCCCCAGCAAGCCCAACTCTGCCCCAGTTCTCTCCTGACATGCTTTCCCCTGTGAGCATTGACATTGGTTGTGGAGCTTGGTGGCCTCTCTGTCATAGCCCGCACCTTTGCACTCAGTGTTTTGGTTGGTCTCATTCTATCTGACACTGAGCTAATCTGCTGACATTCTGCCAGGTGTACTAGCTCCCACAGACAGCTTTCATATACGAAGCCCCCCCAAGGGCCGTGGCCCACTCTGTCACACATCACTCTCACTCTGGCCATGCAGTGTCCCTCCCACAAATGCAAGAGTCTCAAATTACCTACCAAAGGGCAACCCAGTGCCTCCCAAAGTCAGATTTAGATTTCCAGCCTGCTAACAATAGTATCTAAGGTGACAAAGTCACCATGACCCTGACCTGTCTGGACCTCCTTCCCTTGCAAGAGCTTCTTGTAAGGTCTTTTCTTGATTTTTATTTATTTATTTTTTGCACTCATAACACTATTTCTTCAAGTAAAAAAAAGAAAAAAAAATGGAGGCTGGAGGTAGCACTGTGTGTAAAAAGCACTTTACACAAGAATGAGGACTTGAGTAGTATCCTCAACATTCACATAAAAACAAAACAAAATAAACAATAAAAACAGACATGGTGGCATGCATATTTGTAATCTCAGTGAAGTAGACAAGAAGACACTTAGGGCTGGCTGGCCACACTAATCAGCAAGCTGAAGATACCACTGAGAGATCCTATTGCAGAAAAAAAAAAAAAGTAGAACCAGTACCTACCTATGGTTGACCTTTGACCTCTCCATACATGCATCATACAAATACATATCTTAAACCATCCTCTGAACTTGCTCTCCCCCAACCTGGTCCTCCCAACAGAAATGACTTCTTTATCTTGGAGTCGTCCCAATCTGGTAATAAATACTGAAGAGCACAGAGGTTTGGTCCTGGGTTTGAGGCACAGAGTGCAGCTTCCCTTTTCCTGTCTCCCTCCCACTGGCTCCTGAGGCATGGACCCATCACCCATGCCTCCTGGGACTCACTGGCATTGGTCAAGCCTGCTCCACCTTGGCCTTCGAGCAGGACAAGAGGCTCCCAGACTCCCTGCTCAGTGCTCAGAGCCCCACCCTGCTCCAGCTGCATCCACTGGACTCTCATGGGACTGGCCAGGCCCAGGCCAGATGATCCTACATGACGGAAAGGGGAAATTCTCAGCATTCCTTCTAAAGAAGATGTTTGCTGAGCTTGAGGCAGCAAGCCGCACTGACACAAGGCGCTTCAGAAGCATCTCCAACCCCAACACAGCCCAGTATAGAAAAGAACCGAGTCCCCTAACATAGTGCTTATACGGGGGACCATGCATTCACTGTGGAGCAGGGAGACTGGAAGCAGGAGTCTGTCAGACAGGCCAAGGGAGGATACAGGACCAAGCCCTGAAATTCTCTCTCAATGCACACAGACTTCCAGTTTTGGAAAAAATGTCTTCATATTCCCAGAAATGACCCAATGGAACAATCAGATTGCATTAGTCTCTCCAGTCATCAATGCGCAGCATGACTCCAGATGGAAGGGGCCACAACCTTGCTTTTAACTCTCTCTTGACTGCCACAGTAACTCACGACTGGAACTTTCTCCTGAAGGCCCTGTTTGCTCTGTTTCCGTTCTCACCAGCCACAAAGGAGGCTCGCTGGGGAATCATCAGTCTTGCAGAGTGAACTTGCCAAACCAGGCCCCCCCCCCCCCCCCCCCCCCCCCCCCCCGCTGTCAGCATCCACCAGGCACTGGAGGGTTGCCCGGCAGTCTGGCTAGAGTCCTCCTGCCCCACAGCCGAGAAACAATCTACAGTTCAGGAGTCCCTGCCCGGCAGACCCTCCAAGGAACCCACGCACACTGATTAGCTAGCATCTCTCTATCATCTGAGACGCTTGGCAAAGTCGACATTTTCCTCCAAGTCTCGGCTCATCAACTCCACGAAGCCCCATGTGAGCACCTTACCCACGAGGCTGAACCAATCACTCACCACGGTCTCCCACGGCCTCGTTATCCACTCAGCCCTCCATGTTATGAGTTCTACATTCAAGGATGGAGCCGTGCAGGATCAAAACTATAGTATTGTCAAACAAGCAAACAAGGTGGCTAGTACCTGAGAAATGACCAGAGAGGTTACACACACACACACACACACACACACACACACACACACTGACTCAAAGTCAAAGAGACTGTAATGTCACCTTTCTTCCACTCCTTGCTGAATATGCCATTCATTCAAATCTGGAGAAGTACACACAAGTGCTGTTGTGCTCACCGTTTGCGAACTTAGATTTTTTTTTTTACCATTTTCATAGGTATGTCTCCAGGCTCTCCATACCACACAACAGCTAGCTGTGAGTTCACTCACATGACGGGAATGCCACTGATCTAGCTTCTAGCAGAAGCTCGGGGGGCGGGGGGGGGGACGGGGGGAGGTGGAGAATAAAGCTAGACACCCACAGGACCCAAGAGAGTTCAGCCTGCAGCAATTAGAAGAACAAATCTCATTGGTTCATTCAAAGACACCTCAACTAGTAAATACTGGGGGGTGGGGGAGATGTCTTTGTATGTGTGTGTGTCTATGTGTCTGTGCACACTCATGTGGAGACCAGAAGACAACCTTGGGTGTCACTGTCCATATTTCTTTCTTTCTTTCTTTTTTGTTTTGTTTTGTTTTGTTTTTGTTTTTGTTTTGTTTTTTGAGACAGGTTTTCTCTGTGTAGCCTTGACTGTCCTGGACTCACTTTGTAGACCAGGCTGGCCTTGAACTCACAGCGATCCACCTGCCTCTGCCTCCCGAGTGCTGGGATTAAAGGCGTGCGCCACCACGCCCGGCTTGTCCATGTCGTCTTTTCTTTTCTTTTTTCAGACAGGGTGTTCCATTGACTGGGACCTCCACCAGCAGTCTAGACAGGCCAGCCAGTGAGTCCCAAGTATCTACCTGTCACCACCTTCCAGTGCTGAGATTACAAGCACAGGCTACCACACCCAGCTTTTAACTTTTATTTTATTGCATGGGTTATAGAGAATTAAATTCAGGTCCTTTTCTTTGCAAAGCAAGCACTTCACTGCCTACACTGTTGGCACAGCCCTCTGTTATTGTGTTTTTAATTTGGGACACACTACTCTGAAGCAAGAACCACCCGTGTGGCCCACAGTGCACTGGGTGGCTCCTGACCTCTACCTATGGCCTCAGGTACCAACGTGCTCTTCACCTCCAATGTTGCATTGGTCCTCACCCAGCACACCTACCCACCATTCCACCCAGGTGCCCTGGGCCTATTATTCCAGGGCCTGCTGGGGATTATCATTGGCTTACCCAAAATTTTGAAGTAAGGAAGAAAATAACGTAGCTTTTGAACTCCTTGCTGAATGACTAGAGAATAAAAGTGATGTTTTGCCACATGGAAAAATGCACCCCAAAAGTGAAGGAAGAAGGGGGAATAGCCGTGCGCCTTAGGGGCTGTCCGTAAACCAAAGCAAGAATGCTTTTGAAAATCTCCTTATAAAGCCACATTAGACATGCCCCTGGTGCGTCCTCTGTAGCCCAGCTGTGTGTGGTGTGGAGGTGAAGCCTACCCCATGACATCCTGGGTTACAGGAAGGTCAGGGCATTTTCTGGGACTAGCCAGTTCTACAATTAGTCCTGGGTGTGCTGGGAAGTGACCCCAGGCTGGAAAGACCCATGCCTGGGGAAACCAGGACCCTTCTCCAAAAGGGAGCCTCAGCTTTTCTCAGCCTGCTGGAATTTCATTAGCTTGTTCACACTGTACAGATGGGAATTAAATAATTAATTAGAGAACAGTTCACTCCGGAGCCCATGCAGGGGGGATTATGCAAATCACCCGAGTTTGTAGCAAGGGGCTGAATATTTTATAGTGTCTTTAATTTGCAAATATTACCCACTGAGAAGGCTTAGGCAGGAAACCATCATCATAATAATTATTATTACTCATGCAAAACTACTTGAGTTGCCATCAAACCTCCTTCCTTTCAATTGCTTTCAAACACTTCCCCTAAGAAATGTAATTTTTTTAAATGAAAAATAGTAAAAATACAAAAGCATATTAACAATGAAGTGAACCTGTCTGGATAACAGGAAAATTAATGTGCACTATACCTTTCTCTCAACCTAGAAAAGTCTCTTAATATTCGAATTATTTTCCATCCCTGTAATATTCTCTCACGGTCTCTGGGCACCAACGGAGCTGGGGTAGCAGAAGAACGTGCATTTCTATGCATTTCCTCCTCGGTATCTACTTAATGCATTAAGCCACTGTTGATTCTGTGAGCGTCGCCCTCCTCACCCTTTGAACACATTCCTCTCCTGTGCTCACATATATTCTTACCTCCCGTCATGACCTCTAACTGCTGTGGCCTTATGGATAAGAAGGGGGAGCCGTTCACACACCCAGGGGCTTCTCTCCCACCCCACGTCCTCTACCACCACAGACTTGAAAGTTCAACCATCCAGAACAGCATTGGCAAATTGTGCTAGCAAGGGCCAGACAGTAAAATATTTTAGGCTTCCTGGGCCATACAGTCTCTGGTGCAACGTCTCAATTCTGCCGTTATATGCACAAAAGCAGCCCCTGCCAATATGTCAACAGATGAGGATGGCTGTGGTCCAAAGAAAGCTTTATTTACAAAAACAGGTGGCGGGCCAGATATGGCTGCCATCCAAACTTTTTGTCAGTTAACACTGTGAGTGTGTATGCGTGTTTGTGTGTGTGTTTTGGTGTGTGTGGTGTGTGTGGGGTGTGTGTGTGGTATGTGTTTGTGTGTGTGTGTGTGTGTGTGTGTGTTTTAGATTCTCTGCAATTTTATTCTTTTTTTTTCCTTAAGTCACTCTATAACACTAAACATATAGTATGGAGACCTTACAGCGTCAGGTTATCTCTGCTTCCTGTCTCCAAGAAGCTGTGCTAGGGTAACAAAGGTGCCACCACATCTGACTCTTTATATGGGTCTGTGGATAATACCTGGGACATCAGGTAGCAAGCACTTTCACTCCCTGGGCAGTCTCTTTAGCCTGGATGCATGATCTTGAAATGTCAAGGAATTTTACTTCAGACCCACATCTCCAGCTTTCTGTCTTAAAATTCTTAATAAATGCCTGTGCAAGAACCCTGTGGGGTTTTGTTTTGTTTTGTTTATTTGTTTTGTTTTGTTTGCACTCAGATCCCACAAAGTATGTTGCCAGGACTGCTAAAGACATAAAAAGAGTGAACGGTTATCAGTGCCAGGGAAGTGTCCCTGGTTTCTAGTTGGTAGAGTCCAGGACACAGCTAAAGCATCCTACACATAGGATTATGCAAATGTCAACCTCACCAAAGTTGAGAAACCCTGAGTTAGGCAAAATGAAATTGCCAATAACCCTACCATTGTTGATCTCAAATACAGTAATTTCATGCGGTGCAGCCAAAATGACCATGTTTGAAATCTTTGTAGGACTTAACAAAACATTATAAGCCAGAAAAATAACCCTCTCCCAATCTAAGCTTTTCTGATATTTTTTGCTGACTACAATAAACTCCTTTGAATCTACTCCCACTCATTTCTATATTCGTGAATTTATCTATTGGTTGCTTTTTCTTTTTAAAATAGTCTTATTACGTTTATTTATTTGTGTGTGCATGTGCATGGCCTGTGTGCATCTTTGCATACTATAATATGGATGATATACATACAGATGACAATTTTGGGAAATCAGTTCTCTCCTTTTACCATGTGTGGGGCCTGGGGATCGAACTCAGTTCATCAGGCTTGGTGGCTACCACTTTTGCCTACTAAACCACCTTGTTGCACTGTTTGTTGTTGTTTTCTAAATAAATAATGTATTCACCGGGACAAAGTGTTAAGAGTTAGAAGCGTGTTTAGTGACAGAGAATCTCCTACTCAGAGCAACCAGCAATCAGAATGTTTATCACGGTTTCTTTGGTGACAATACTTCAGGAGGAATCCTAAACGCTCTCCCGTTTTCTTTAGGCTATTCTTTCTATGCCTGCCCAGATGACTCAACAAGATCCCCTGCACCTCGCCTATCTCTACTCAATGTCACATTTTTTTTTTAATGTCACATTTTTTACTAGGCCTCCTACTTCCTTCTCAAGGACTCCGACTTCGCCAAGCTCTCTGCTTTAGCAACTCTGCCTTCTGGAACTAAACTGGAGATATTTTCACTGTCCCCTCCCCCACTTATGTGACAAACACAAGTCTACTCATCCCAGACAGGGACCCAACAATACATGAGAGTAAAGATACAACTAAAGTCCCATGAGGTGAAAAAGCAGTTTTATTGAGGTTCCTTACAGGAGCAGAAATGACTCAAAGGCAGCTGCATCACCAAGGTGCACCCCAGCACCAGCGACAGCTCCCAAAGCTAGGAATCTGGAAGACACTGCACAGCCTGCAGGCCGCTCAGTAGGGTTGGAGAGTTTGGAGAGGGTCTTTTCCAGGTGGTGCCTCAGTTGGTCCGAACCTCTTCCCGGCAGTTTAGTGGGTCTCTGCTTCTTCCAGGCAGCTGGTCTGGATTCAGTCTTTCCCCCCTCCCTCCCGCCCCCCTCCCCCCGCCCCCAGCTCAGCTTCCTTGCTCACTCTAGCAGAGGGCACCTAGTGAATCTGGTCAGTTTCAGGGGCTTCCTGAACTGTTTTCGATTGTTTACCTTCCTCTTTAAGGAACTTCACTGCAGGGTGGAATGCTTCACCCCAGAGGAAAACTGTTACACACCAGCCATCTTTAGAAATCCTGCCAGAGTAAAGAGTCCTGATGATTTTCTATATCCTTCTTTCTCTCCCTTAACGCTCCTTGTATAGGGGTGTGTTTTGCTCAGCAGCTGTCAGTCATGTTAGCTAACAACAAAATGATCGGCTCTTGCACTTGACCCAGATCGTGCCACTTTAAGCACAGGCTTGTCCAGTTGATGTGTCCAGTTGATGCTGGAGGCTCTAACTTCCTAGCATCTTGTGAAGAGCTAAGGAGGGACTGTCCCCCCCTCCCGACTTCTGAGCGTGAGCAGGGGTGTATCCAGTCATGAGTGTGCCTTCTCACTGTTCATATCATCTGTAAACCACAACGGGGGTGGGGGGTGGGGGGGAAGCCAGTAACAGAACAATATAAGTGAGCAGGGAACACTTGCACAAGGCAGTTGGTTAGGGTCCTTGATTCAAGGGCTACATCTCCACCTGGGGGAAGGAGACACTCACGAGAAGATATGGCTGGGACACCCCAGCTTGCAGCAGATGGTAGCTGAAGAACAGCAGGTCCCATCACGGGCTGTCTTTTGTGTCCTGGGGTGAAAGCTATAGGCTCCAGTTCCCTCTAACCCTCCAAGGATAGAAGAATGAGATGCCCATAGCTGGCTGTCCTGGCTGTGTAGGGTGGGTGACAGCTTGGTACTGGACAGGTGCCTATGTCCCCTGACTTATGGGAACACCTAGTCTCAGAAACTCGAGTAGGCCCTGGCTCTTACCTCCCAGAGCTCTGCCCCTTTCCCTGCAAGCTGACAAGAGCTGGTGGAGGGTATGAGCTGGGAAGAGAGGAGCGGTGTCACCAGCAATTTCAGGGACTGTTCTGCCTCCTGAACTTGTACAGTATGATTCTTCGAGGGTTATTGGAGCCTCTCCACTTCCAACTGCATCCTATGCAAACGGACCCAGAGATGGCAGGTGCCCGGAAGAAGGCTACAGGTTAATCAGAGAAGGGTTGAATCAACACCTGAGCCAATAAGAGTTGGACTAGGGACAATAGTGAGAACAACGTCCACTCTGTACAATTCTGAAAGTGTGAATAAGGCAAGCGTGGCTTCCCTGTAGGCAGTAAGGGACCTGAGACTGTGTGCATGAGGACCGCAGCTCATCTCTCTGGCCCCAAAGGCTTTGCTCCTTCATGCACAGATTGGGTTGCTCTGCTTCTGTGAAGCCAACAGCAGTTGTCCTGGAGAGATGATTGGCATCTGATAAGAAAAAAGAAACAAGCCTGGGCCTGGCGGTGCACACCTGTAATCCTAGCTTCTCAGAAAGCAAAGGCAGGAAGATCACAAGTTAAAGCTTTGAGTGGCTATAGAGCAAGTTCAAGGCAAGACTTGTGAGAGCCCCATCTCCAAATACACAGAAGATGAGGAAACAAGGAGGGCTAAAGAGAAAGGACAGAGACAGAGAGAAATGCCTCTTGCATAGAGACGGACTGTTTGTTTTACTGCTTCCTGGAGGAGCACCACCCACAGCTGGGAGCCACTCGGTATCATCTGTCTGTGTGTGTTTCTAAAATGCAGGCCAGCTTCCTTAAGGGAAGAATGCATATGAGAAAGATGGAAACCACCTCTAGAACTGCTCTCTGGCATGCAGTGCATCGTCTGTGACCGTAAGCCCACATAATTGGTACTTGTGCGCACGGCCTCGGTGGAGTCTTTCGCCAACCGTTCAAAGAAAGAGGCTGTCCACTTTCCAATGTGGCTGTACAAGAGTCTAAGGCAGTTGTCAAAACTGAGAAGCCTTCATGGTTCCATAAAAACTATATAAGTTTTCAGGGAACTTTTGGGTTTCTAAACGAAACCAACCTGCTGCTGGTGTCTTCATGACTGTGTGTATTAGAAATATGGTCATCATAACCAGGCAGTGGTGAGACACACTTTTAATACCTCCACTCAGGACGCAGAGGCAGGTGAATCTCTGAGTTCGAGGCCAGCCTGGTCTACAGAACAAGTTCTAGGACAGCCTGGGCTACAGGAGAAACCCTGTTTCAAAATCAAACAAACAGCAAAAAAGGCATGTAGTCATGTGACGAATATCACAATTTGGGGACAAATCAGCAAGAAACTGAAATCTCTTCCCAAAACATCCACATGATTCACTCTGCTTAGTTAACTGGGCTATCAAAATACCCAAGGGGGCACTAATCACTTCTGTCTCAAGCAAAATGCCTTTCACTAAATGGCTTTCTGATAAAATAGCTTTAATTCCTGTCTTACAGAGGTTTTTTTGTTTTTTGTTTGTTTGTTTGTTTGTTTGTTTTGCTTTGTTTTGTTTTGTCCTTTCACAGGGGTTTGCTTTATAGCCCTGTTGCCTGGACCTCTTTACAGAGACTAGGCTGGCCCCAAATTCACAGTGATCCTCCTGCCTCAGCCTCCCAGGTTGCTAGGATTACAAGCATCCACCACTCCAACAGGCCTCTTAGCACTTTTACTGTCAAGTTTATTTCATTGATTTTTGTTTAATTCTGTTTATAGTCCACTCAGTTTGTTTCAACTTAGTCTTTTTTTTTTTTTTTTTTTTTTAAGGGACAGCGTCTTGCTATGCTGCCTGTGTTGGCAGCACTCATTCCTGAGTTCCAGGGAAACTTCACCTCAGCCCCATTCTTTAATAAACAAATTTAACAAACACAAAATAGCTTCCCTTTCATCTGCATCCAAATTAAAGTCTATAACGTCTCACTTCTTTTATTCAAATATTCTAAACCATTTCCAAATTCCAAAATTATGAATATTCAAGCCTTATCAAGTTTTTCAATATGCCTGTTGCCTCTCATCTATGTTCAGGCTTTCTTCCAAATCTTTGAAAATATCTTTCCCAGTTCTTGACATGTCTTCCTATGTCGTAAGGCTTGAACAATTTCCTTATAGGCAGACACCCTCACAGCACACTTCCTAAAGAAAGATCCAGTCTTGGCAAACCTGAAAAAAAAGTCAAGGGAGAGAAAGTTGAAGGTGACCTTCAATCGCAGTCACATAGAGAGTCACATATAGTTACATATATAGAATCACAACACTTCAACCAGAGCCAGAAGGCTTTTCTAGGTTGCCTTCTGAGACTTCTTTCCAGGCCCCACAGCTGGATCAGAGAGAACTTCCATGTCACAGCAGAGCCAGCACCTGAACAGTAGCACCACTGCAAGTTCAGTTCACTGGCATGAAGAGAGTTTGGCTTCTGTGTGACAAGGGCCTTAGAAAAAGCTTTGGTTTTGAGGTAACATTTTCTGTTTTGTTTTGTTGGTTCACACATACACACACACACACACACACACACACACACACACACACACACACACCATGAAGACCGGAGAACAGAAAGTTGATACTTATGGGTACAAAGTTGCAATTGCAAGAGACACAAAAGGGTTGCCACAAATTCAAGGCCAGCCTGTTCTGTACAGCCTGAAGCCAACCAGAGCTGCACAAGAAGGCCTTGTCCCCCCACTCCAAAAATATGTACTTCATGCCACAGAACTGGGGCTTAAAAATGATTGTGATGGTAAATGTTACCCTATATACATTTTGATTTAACTTTTAAATGATTAATAAGGTTGGGGAGACAGGTCAATTAGTAAAGTGCTTGTCTCGCAATCATGAGGATCCGAGTTTGATGCATCAAAACCCAGGTAAAATTTAAAACCAAAGATCACTAGGCATGGTGACACATGCCTATAATCCCAGAGTTAAAGTGGAGATAGGTGAATCCTTAGGGCACCCCAGCTGGTCTAGCCTATTTTGAGAGTTCCAGGCCAATGAAGGAGTTCAGTATTTAAAATGAAGTTTCTCTGGACATTTTCTTCCTCTGGGGTTTATGCTGAAGGCTACAACTATAGGGTTAAATGTAGTTGTATGTTTGGTTTTAAAATGAACTGCTAAACTTGGAGGCTGTGAAGATGAGTCAGTGAGTAAAAAGCCGGCTGAACAAACATGAGGACCTGAGTTCAAATCCCTAACACCCATATAAAAAGCTAAGCCTGGTGGTGGTGGTGGTGGTGGTGTGTGTGTGTGTGTCCCAAGCACTGTGGAGACAGGGACAGGTGGATCCCTACAATTTGCTAGCCAGTCTAGTAGAAATGGAAGGCTCTAGTTTCACTGAAAGGTCTGATATAAAAAAAACTAAGGTGGAGACCCCAGGGTTCAGGGATCATCCCAGAAGAATGTTGGCAAGGAGGTAGGAGCCAGGGTCAGAGAAGACAGGGACAAAAAAGAAACAAAACCTTCTGTTCTTCTGTCCAGTGCCCTCTGGACAGGATAGGACTACTGTGCTTATGAACTCCTAGCAGCTGTGCTTGCTTGTGCAAGAGCAAGCCAGTCAACATGCCAGCATAGAGTGGGGAGGCCTCTGAGCCCCAACCTCCAGCTGAGGAGCAGTGACAGCTGATGGCTCCTCAACAAGGAGAGAGGCAGTTTCCTCTTAGGCTGTGGCTTCCGGTGGGTCCACCACGCTTCGGTGAATAACCCCACACGCAAGACGATACATGGGCAGCACAAATTGAACCAGATAAGTTATGAATAGGAAAAATGACATGAAATTGGAGGCCTGGGGGATGGGCAGCAGGGATGAAGAGATGGGAAATGGATCTGAAAGGAGTTAGAGGGAGGAGGGAATGTGATGAAAATAAATCCTATGCACGCACAAAATTCTCAAAGAATTCGTAACATTTTTTTTTTAATTTTAAAAAATAAGTAGAGATATAAGAAGTATTGATGTCAACTTCTGGCCTCCGGATAGACATTTACAGGTTTTACACACACACACACACACACACACACATTTTATTTTATTTTTTCCCCACTGTGATTATTTTTTTCCATCCGGTAATGAGAATGAAAGCTGGTGTAAAAGTCTGCAAAATGTTCAGTCCTGAGGAAGTGTTTGGGACTTCTGGAAGCTGGCTGGTCTCTTGGGGAGCAGGGTCAAGGCGACTCAGGAGTGTTGGCTTTCTGGTCCTCTGGGTACTGATGAGCAGAAGGCCACTGGCTTGCTTTCCTTTGGAGTTCTTGCTCCGCCCCTAGGCCTCCACACTGCTACCACAAGTGGTTGCAAGCCTTCCTTTGGACCATGAGACTCTCTCCCTTCACGCACACATTGCAGAAGCCCAAAGGGCTGAGGGTGCACCCTTAGACCCAGAATTCCTCACTTCGGCCCTGGCCCTCCCTGGTGAACGCTGTCATCCGGAAAGCCTCTCTACAGGTCTCTAGTCCTCGCGATTTAAGCACAGCTGTAGGAACTTTGCGAATCTCCCGATTTTAAAATCACGTTTCCCAAGGCTTTCCTAAGCCATTCGCACACCGGCAGCACCCACGTCATTAGCCGCCAGATAATGCAGCGGGTAAAGGGAGCCAACCAGCCCAGCGGTGAATGACAGCAGCAGATATTCAAACCAGGGCCCTCACTGCAGACTTACAGCGTGAAAACACAAAGGATGCCGCCAGGCCAGGCCTTTTAATATGCAAGGCAGCCCACAGGCAAGTCCAGCCAAAACCCAAAAAAGCGCAGCCTTGCCGCTGGCATTTCATAAATCTGCTGCTCCAATGTAATCCCAGAGAAATTGAGGTTATCCTTCGAGGTATGGAAGGAAGGTTAATGAGCAAAAGCCAGCCTGCCCTCCTTACTTTATCCCCTGAATTACAGTCACTGATCCTGGGTAGCATGGAAGCCACAGGTCAAATCCAAGTTCCTACTGCAAATCAGGAAGTTTTTCCTCCGAGGAATATGAAAGTGACCTCGTGTCGTGTCTCCTAATAATATCTCAGAAGTCTCCAGCGCTGAGATAGGAATGAGTGATGGCTGGGGGGGGGGGGGGGGGGGGGGTGCAAACCTGACCTGCAGGCTCTGCATCCATTCAGCTGATTGTTTCTGTTCTGCTGATCTGGCCTCCCAGGCTCCATGCTTATGCATTTGTTGTCTTTCCACAGCCGGATAAATAGTGAGGCTCTTTTATTTTTTTCATTTATATTTATCTCTTTGCTTTATTTTTGAGTTTTCTAAAATTAAAAAAAAAAAAAAATCCGATGTCCGGATCCTGCTTATTTAAAAACAAGCAAGTTAACTTCCGCTGTGTAAAGCTGGGCCCCTTAAGTACTTTCCCTGGAGGATCTGCAGTTGCTGAAATGAAGCCGATCTGAAGAAGCTAGGGGGTGGGAGGGCACGTGACCTGAACTTCCTTCTGGTACTTCCCTCTGGGAATTCACTCGGGTCCCTAGATTGCAGGCCCCGTCCATGTGGCAAAGCCAAGACTAAGTGGCCACGCTGGCTGGCTTCTCTTTCTTGCTTTGTTTCTGGAGGCCAATGGGATGGGTGCCATTGGTGCCATTGGTGTGCTTAGAGACGGCAAGATCTCAGCCGATGCAATTTTAAAACCTTCGAGGTTGCAAACAAGAAGTGCCCCTAGTCACGCCAACCACAGCCCTCTTGAACTTGGCAGGCTTGCTCCCCACTAGGGTGATATGGTAGAGGTCCCCGCTGTTACCACCAGGAAGGAAGGAACTGTAGGCTGGGTGTTGGAGAAGTGAGTTTGAGGGTTCTGCAAAAGTGATTTTACTCTAAGATAAAGCATCCATCATATTCCCAGTGTCACAGAAAGCAGCATCTGTAATGCCTGGGAGTTTTCCAGAAGAAATTAGAAAGGCAAATACTTGATCAAGATATTTTTAAAATGACTTTTAATATTGCTTTATCACAAGAATACTTTAAGCCCTGTACACATGTGTATTCAAGTGTAAAGGAGAGAGTGACAACAGGGAGAGAGGAAGGGAGGAAGGAGGGATAGAGGGAGGAAGGATGGAGAGAGACCCTCAGATAAAAAGCAATGCTTTGACCGATCACATCCAGCTTTCTGCTAAATCTCTTCATCTCCCTGGTTTGGGTACCAGTCCACTCCCTGGTTGTGCATGAGACGTTATAAGCATCCTTTCTCACAGAAAAGATTAGGTCTCAGATTTGGAGTTATTGCCGAGAACTTCTCCAGTAACCTCAAGCTTAAGAATGAATCGGCTCCAGTGGAAATCCTGGCCTCTGGGGAATATAAGAACAGAGAAATAAAGTCCTAATGAGGAAATGTTAATCGACTACTTAGCTGTGGGTTCCCCTTCTCTGTTTAAGCCTGAAACCAGTGATTCTTACCTCCTATGCTAAGACCTCAACCACTGAAAGTGTTCCCTGAAAGTCAGGAAGGCAGTTAGAGATGCTCTTGGCTGCTCTGTGAATACTCACCTGATTGCTGGTGTTGGGCAGCCAGGCCTCCTCTACATGCTTTATCCTACTTATATCTGCAACCCAGCCATGCTGCACTCCAGCTCCAACTATTTATATCACTCACAATAAGGCTTTTGAGGAGGAAGACTGAACAAAACAGTGACTGGCCAGAATCTGAATGACAACACAGAGCAGAGTCCCGTGCCAACGCAAAAAGCCCACCCTGGATTGCAATGAATAAACTTTATTCTTGAAGTATTATTATTGAGTTTCCTCTTTATAGCAGTCCAGCCTTGCCCTAACCAAGTATCACATCAATACATTCTAAATACTACTTTATAACTTCTAGTTATAAAATAATTGAATCCAGGAATGATGACACAAACATGTAACCCCAGCATTCAAGAGTATGGAGAGTTCAAGGCCAGACTGAGCTACATAACAAGTCCATTTTGCATGCATGCATACATACATATATACATACATACATATGTACATATATGCATATATACATACATAACTGAAAATCTCAAGTAGTACCTCCTAATAATGATAAATCCTTAAGACACCCTAAAATACTCTCTGTACCCCTCTTCTGTCCATGGCTAATTTTTGATGCTTTCCTAAGAGAACCTTAAAAACTATCTCCATTGGAAAATCTCCCTGTATGCAGTAGGATTTATTTCTACTCAATAAATCCTGCTTTGAGCTGGGCATGGTGGAGCATGCCTTTAATCCCAGCATTAGGGAGGCAGAGGCAGGCGGATCGCTGTGAGTTCAAGGCCAGCCTGGTCTACAAAGTGAGTCCAGGACAGCCAAGATAACTTAGAGAAACCCTGTCTCAAAAAAAAAAAACATAAAAATAAAGATTTAAAAAATTCTGTTTTAGGATGCCTCCCAAAGGAACCAAAGTTTAGCAACCAAAATAAGAGCCCAGGAACCACGTATAACTCAGTCATTCTTGGGACACTCATCAGAATGCTTAATGAAATACAGTGTCTCTCTGAGCTTCCCTGTGGGTCACATGACTCAGAGTCCTCAGAGCCCAGAGTGGAGCTCATCCATAAACATTGGATGCGTTTCACTGCAGGTGACAGCATAGCATTTATACTCCACTAGCTTTGGCAGCACTATAGGAAGTAGATATCCATGCTGACTCCCTAGGACACCAGATGTGTAGTATTTCTGTCCTAATAACAAGAAAAGCAAGGAAATAGGAAATCAAAATAAATAAATAAGCAAGTAAGTAACCAAACAAACAAATAAATAAACATTACAAGACTGGTAATAGAAATGCATTGACTTTGGATTCAGGTGGACCCTGATTGCTTAGTGACTTTTGGAACCTGTTTGCTAGAAATTACAACTACTACTTCTTACCTAGTAGGATGAACACAGGGCACAGGTAACACCTTTGACAGATACTGATTGTGCTTGTGGAGAAGGAACTCAGTAAATGATTGCAAACCGAAATCCAAATGGATCCGCTCCTTAGCTCCAGAAGAAGAGGCGGTCCAGAGGAGGAGGAGAAATGAGAGGAAGAGAAGGAAGAAGAAGAAGAAGAAGAAGAAGAAGAAGAAGAAGAAGAAGAAGAAGAAGAAGAAGAAGAAGAAGAAAAGGAGGAGGAGGAAGAGGAGGAGAAATGAGAGGAAGAGAAGGAAGAAGAAGAAGAGGAGGAGGAGGAGGAAAAGGAGGAGAGGAAGCCACCAGCAGGCCTCTCCACCTCCCAGATCACCACCACGAAGGGAATGTGGCCTGCCAGCTGGTCCCAGGGCCTCTAGATTGTCAAGGCCTGGCTTCTGTGGGTGCTATTGTGGGCCGGGAGGATGTGTTCAGCGACCACATCCCAGCTGGTCTTCAGCTGCGGCTGCCCAAACCCTCCAACTATTCTCATGTCCAAGTCAGTCAACTTCACAGGAAAATCGACTTCCAAGACACTTCATTCTGCTATGTAAACTCATGAAGAAGGAAAAACAAAGACAAAAATAAAAGAGAAGAGGAGGAGGAGGAAGAGAAGAAGAAGAAGGAGGAGGAGGAGGAGGAGAAATGTGGTGTTTGTTTTCTGTTCCTAGGACTAATAGTTGACTCATTTTGCTTTCTACCGTACATAGCAAATGAGGTTAAAATGCTGACGGTGAAATGTATGAATTAATTTGGTCTCTTCTTTTCTAGTGTGTGTGTGTGTGTGTGTGTGTGTCGTGCATATATGAAGGTATCAGCCATCTATGTGACACACATGCATGAGAAGGTCAGGGGACAACGTTTGGAGTCAGTTCTTCCCTTCTGCCTTGCTTTTGAGGCAAGATAGTTCCTGTTGTTGCTGTGTTGTGTCCCCAAGCTAGCCCACCTGCTGGCTTCCAGGCAGTTCTTGTGTCTCCACCTCCCATCTCACTGCAGGCACTCAGTGACAGATGTGGCCCTGCATCCAGCTTTTAAGATGGGCTCCAGGAATAGAGTTCAATTTATCTGGCTAACATGGCTTTTTTTTTTTTTTTTTTTTTTTTTTTACCCACAGACCCATACCCATGGGCATAGGCCCTGGCTGTTTAGATTAGACATTCACACATATTATCAGGAATAGAAAATGAAATGTCTTTCAAAGGGTGCTTTGGGGTGCCCTGTGAGCCTGGTTATCATTCACCTCTCTCTTTGCAAGTCTCCCCTTCTTCAGCTCTTCTTAGCAAAACTTTATGATGCCTGTATGTTTTCACCCTTTGTGGTGTTAGGGATTAAATCCAGGGCCTTGCGCTTGCTAGCCTAGTGCCCTGCCACAGAGTTATCGCCCACCCCTCTTCTGCCACTTGGGTATTTCTTTATTTCTCAATTCTGCAAAAACATTTGGGCCTCTGACAGCTCCTTCTTGGTGTCCTTTTAGTACCCTGGATATGCTTTCAATAACATGATGCCAGAGAGTAATAGAATCTTCTGGTTGGTCTTCTGCCCTTTGTCTCTGCAAAGCAAGTTCTATTCACCCGTTTATATTCTTTTTCAACTCAACCTCCTTCTTCGGTTCTCTTTTGCTCACCCTTCAGCATAGGCGGCAAAGGACAGCTTGCTGTAGTCAGTTCTCTCCTTCCGTCACTCGGGTCCCAGGAGTTAAACTTAGAGATTGAACTCAGGTTTGAAGCTCGGCAGCAAGCCTCTGCAGCGATCACTTTTAGTCCGCTGAGGCATCCCAGCCGTCCCCGTAAACTAACAATATAATTACTACCTTGACGCCCAGTTTTAGACTTGATGTAAATTGTTTGAAATTCAGTTGTTTCTTGCCACCTCCCTTTTGTGTGGTCTGCTGCCATATGGCCTGCGTGTTCCTCATTCCATTGACCTATCCCCCCCCCCAAACCCAACACACCCCACAGCTGCTGGCCACAATTCAATCTAACTGAAGATGTTAGATAATGCAGCTATGTCCCGCGCTTTCACGCTTGCTTCTTTTGGCAGTTCGCAGCATCATAAGGTCACTGGTTAGAGAGGAAGGCCAGCAAGCTGAACTAAAGTTGCGTTTGCAAGTGCAGATTTTACTGGGACTATTTTATTGGGGCGGGGGGGGGCGGGGTCTACATAGATGGTCAAGGAGCCTGACAGAAAGATCCCTCTAGTCCTGTTTTCCAGCTACACTACAGGTGCCTAAAGGCAAAGCCTGTTTTGCAATCAGGATTTCCATGCAAGGTCCCGCCTAGTGCCTGATGGTAAAGTAAGCATTTAACACAAAACCCCTGCCGAGACATCCACCTAGGAGGGCAAGTTCCCAACACCTGTTGTTGCCTTCCCCAGGGTCACTAGAACCAGTGGTAAACCAGAGTGTCTCTCTTCCACGGAGTTTTGGCAAGGTTCTGACTCTGTACTCTGAGTTCGAGCTACACTTTTACAACTCTAAGCTTGAGTTTATCCAAAAAGATAAGCCGGGTACTCCAACCCCGAAGAGACAGCCCGCCATGTGCTTGTTTTGTTAGCGAGGCAAGAAGGAATCCTCCACTCATCTTGAATTCACTTTCTGAGGGCGCCTTCTCGCCCAGCAGGTGCCACCACTCATTTGCAACAGACAGAAACAGCAAATTGCTCCACACCCCGGGAGCTCCGCCAGCTTTCCCGCCCGCGGGGCGTGGTGCTCGGAGAAGAGCCGCCTCCCCGGTGCGCCAATGCGGGCCCTTCTCGCCAGCCGTTGACTCTTTGCTCGCCTAACCGCTACAGACCTGACTCCCTGCTCCGAGCAAGCAGTCCTTCTCACAAAAGGAAGGAAAGAGTGGCCTGGAAGGGTTAGAAGACCCAGCTGCCTTTTTATGAAACCAGATTTTATCTCTCCCTCTGGGGCCAGATATGGTGGCGCACCCCTTTAATCCTAGTACTCGGGTGGCAGAGGTAGGCAACTCTCTGAGTTCGAAGCTAGCATGGTCTACAGAGCAAAGTCAAGGACAGCCAAGGGCTTCACAGAGTAAACCAAAGGAGGGGGAGGGGGAGGAGGAGGAAAAGAAGGAGGAGGAGGAGGAGGAGAAACTTTCTGTAGTTATATACCTGTGGTTGCTGCTTCCCTGTTCTAGCTTGCTAGAACACAAGTTAGCCTATTTCCTGTTCCTAAGGAATTCAGGGTTAAAAGAAAAACAAAGGTTCCTTGTAGTTGTCTATTAGGAATGTTTCTAGATCGTACATAGTTGTTAACTGACACCCTCAACCCACCCCATGGCCTTATTTAAGGCCGGTGCTCATGCACATATTTCAGCTGCCTGTGCAGAGTTCCATGGCAAATAAGTATGAAATAAGTAGCAACAATATTCCTGGTTGTCATTGGCCAGGTTCATCAAGGTAAATAACTGGCTTCCTCCCCTGAACCAAGGTTGAGCTGAGCTTTATCCCTCCTGGTCTAGGAAGTGGGCTGTTTGTACCCTAAACTGAGGAAACACTACCCACCGCTTTACAATGATGACTTTGGAAAATAAGATGTATATTGTGAAATGTCAGACACTTCCAAAAAGCATTTTTAAAGGGGGTGGGTGGAGTCCTAAGTGGTAGCCATGATTGTGTGTGTGCTAGACCATCAGTCTCTCTCCTGGGTGCCGGGGATGGCATGGGAATGGTTCCTAATCACTTACAGTATGATGGGAAGGCCACAAACAAAGGTGTAATTACAGAGTCATGTCAGCTGGGGAAAACAACGCCTGGGATTTGAGAATTGGGGATGGGTTTGGGGGAGTGTCCCAAATCAGAGGATGATAGAATGTGAAAAAGGTAAAAATAGAGTGTGTGCGCCCACACACACACATATACACACACAACCCCTTCCCCCCTACACACACACTACTAAAACTCCCCTATTTATAGACAAGGAAACTGAGGCTCAGATGACCTAAAAGATTTGTCTAAGGTCCAGGCTAATTATAGAAACCAGCCAACTGCAACACCCAATCCCTTCCTGCTAAAAGCACATGGGGTTTATTTATAGCTCGGTTATAGATTATCCAAATTCATTTGGCCAATAAAACTGAGAACATTGAGTTCAAAACCACGTCCCTGAAGACCACAGCATAAATAACGGTGGGGTCTTAAAATTGACAATGCCTTTTCATTTAAGACAGAGTTCTCATCCTATCAAAATTCAAGCGCTTGGTTCAGATTAAGGGAAGGTCAGGTCGTAACCCTGTATAAAATGTCCTGGCAGCGCTAACTGTGCATGCTAATTTGAGTGTGAGCTGTGTGTCCTGGCTTACTTCACACCCCAGCTAGGGTTTCAGACCTACACGTGGCATTGGGGTGAGACCCTGAAATGCGGCGCTGCGGGCTGGCGGTGCTCACCACTTTGTGCGTGAGCTGCATGAAGAATCCTTTTGAGAAACCTGGGAGTTTCCTCTGGCAATCTGTACAAGGGTGGGGGGGGGGGAGACGCTGTGACCGGAGGTTACCTCTGAAGCTGGACCACAGTGGGGAAGGCGTGCAAGACAGACTTTCTACTCCAGACCCTGCAAGTGTGTAACTGTAGTCGAGTGTATTCGGGCACTGTACATGCAATATAGACATTGCTTATTTTTATTCCAATAAGATTCTTAAACAAAAGTAAAATCCCAAAGGAACAAAGGTTCGTCTCGGCAAAGGTCAATATATATCCATGATAAGAAACTTCTGACCACCGTGGGCCCCCAGGTTGAAAACCCAGGGTTAGGAAAGTTGACTGCGTTGGCGGGAGGGAGGGTCGCCGCACTTGCTGCTCGCACCAGGGATCCCGAGCCCGCAGGGAAAGTGTGAGCTTTCTGGCAGGCGCGCCCCCACGTCCTCACACACCCCACTAGCGCGGATCAGCAAGGGTGGGACCGCGGCGGGGCGGGGCCTTCGGAGCCCGGACCCTCACCTCTCCCGCCCCTCCCTCCGCCCCGCCCGCGCTCGCCCCCCGCCCGCTCTCCGGGCGCCCGGCCCGCCCCCTCCCCGCCGCGCGCAAACGAACCTCGCAACGCCGCGCTCAGCGGAGGCTGTGGCGGTAGCGGAGAGGGGCCGGGCGAGGGAGCAGGTTAACCCGGGCCGCCCTACTCTGTAGGCGTCTCGGAAGCGCAGACTGCGCCTTCCGAGCCCTGCGCCCAGGAAGCACTGGCCTGCGGCACGCTCCCGGGGCCCCGCTCCTCCAGGCGCTCGCAAGCATGCAGCTCGGGTGCAGGCGGCGCGCCCGGGACCGCTACTGAATCCACGGAGCTGCGGGGACCAACGACAGCCGGGCCCCTCCCACCTCGCCCAGGGGCCCACGAGCGACCGCCCTACACCTAGTCTTCGCTCACAGCCCCGCCAGCGCCACCCCCCGCGGGCTGGAGGGGCTCATGCAGCCGCCAAGGTAAGCTCAGACAACGGGGCACGGGGTCCTGACATCCCCAAGGCGCTGCCGACACTTGCTAAGGCCACCTCCCTTACTGATCAGCGGCTTCCCTAACCCGGTGTCTCATCTCACAAATAGGGCTTTTGGCAACAGGAAAGTTTTGTGGTTTGATCTTTTTTTTTCCTTCCTTCCTTCCTTTCTTTCTTTCTTTCTTTCTTTCTTTCTTTCTTTCTTTCTTTCTTTCTTTTTTAACCCCCTTAAATTCTGTCCTGCGGACAGCAGGCGCTACGCGTGGCTGGGCAGACCCGGCACCTATCCCACCCACTGTGTACCAGCCTGGAGCTCTCTCTCTTCTGCGCGGCCACCTTTTCCTGGAGCGAGAGGCCCGCCTGGCCCGCAGAGCTCTGGACAGGTCTTGTCACCCCGCTGACCCACCGTAAAGCCCAATTGCTTCGCTTCACCCAGGCCGGGTTTTCAGAGGCTGGAAACCTGCGCGACTTCCCGGAGGCGTCAGCATCGTATGTACATTGTACAGTGTGGGTGACCATTGCCTGGGAGCGTCCGGTGTGCTAGAAGGTGTAAGAGTCCCGAAAGGTCCGTCGTTCCTTAAGAGGAAGGCAAGGCACCGCGAGGACTCAGCGCCTGACTTGAGCCGCCGCTCATTCCTGGGTATATCTAAAAAAGAGGGACAGGTGTATTGAGGGACCGGTGCAAAAGTGAAAGACGCTCGGATGCAGCTCTGGATTGCATCTTACTAAAGTAATTGCATTAGACTTGCTCGGAGGGAGAGTCAATTTCCCCAGACTGGGATTTTAATGGGAGCCTGTGTGCTGTTATTATTATGTGGTGTGGTTTCAGAAGGCGTTGGATTGTATTTATTTTATAAATTGGGTGTCTTGAGGCGGATGGATTAGGGGAAATATCGCCATCTAGCGGAAATGGTTAGCCCTACCTTCCTCACAAGCCACAAAGTTGGGCGGCCCTCAAAGAAGACAGCTGTACGTGGTGGAGAGGTGGGAGCTAGGCGACATGTCAGAAAGACTAGTTCACAAGTGTTCCTGCCATCCTGCAGATCGGGAGCTTAGTTCCAGGGACCGAGTGGCGAATTGTACAAGTGGCAGGGATCACCTCCAGGGTTTCCTTCCACTCCCTTCTCTGTGTAGTTTTAGGATCTAGCAAAAACAAGGTAAACTGTCAGCTGCCTTTCTCCCCCGGCACCTGACCCAGGGATCTGACAAAACTGAGTGGCCACCTGACTCCTCTCCAGCGCATCTATATCTATATAGGTGATTGAGAAATTAATGTTAAGCCTTGACCCTTAGAAAAGAGATGAGGTGTAGAAGTCTGCTCTTAAGGGTAACTGAAGAACTGGGAAAGAGCGCCATGCCATCTCCACTGGAAGGGAACGGTGTATCCCCCAAATGGCTTCTTTTTTGCACACACAAGGGGAAGACTTACTGCTGTTCCACTACCACAACATGCGACACGCAAGCCTACTTCACTGAAATGACTGGCTCCTAGGATGGCACACAGTGGACAAAGGCTCTGGGTGGGGCGCCTGCACATCAGGCAGACTGCACGTTCTTTATGGCTGGATTGTGCTGCCACCTTCCAGGCCAGCTGATGTTAGCTGGGAACACGTGCTCCCGGTGTGAAGGGCGCTCTGGCTCCTTGGAGAGCACTGTGGCTTCCTGCCTGGGATAAGGTATATTCCTTCCCAGACTCCTCTGGACTGCAGTGGTAGTAAGTAAGGATCCAACATCCTTTCTCTTTCTCCTTGCCTTGCAAGTCATATGTATCCCAAGCTGGTCTTGACTTTTCTCTATGCAGCCAAAAAAAAAAAAAAAAAAGACCTTGAACTTGTGATTCTCCTGTCTCTACCATCTGAGTGCTGGCATCTAATATATGCAGTGTTGGGAATCGAACCCAAGGCTTTGCACATGCTAGGCAAGCACTCTATCAGCTGAGCCACATCCCTAGCTCCAACCTCCTTTTATTTTCCAAAATCCCTGCCCATCATTTCCTTCCCAGATGAAAACCAGTGCTTTCACTCCTAGCAGGCATGTGGCTGGTCTCCCCATCCTACCCCGATCATTCTGTCTTGATTCTCTTTTCATTCCCACATTCTTGTTTAATAATCATGACAAACAGGGTCCTAGACTAGCTTGGCATCTTACTAAAGGAGGGCAGAGCTGACTTTCATTGCCGCCTTCCGGTTACGTGGGCTGGTACAGAAGGAAGGCATGGCATGTGATCCCTGGAGCCTGCCCTTCAGCAGCCTTTGGTAGCCCATCCCTGACAGTAGGACAGGGAGTGAGCAAGCCACCTTTGCCAGGATGCTCACTGCTACCAGGAAGCAGGCTGACATTTTCATTTCCTGGAAGAGGATTCCAAAGAGGTGTAAGGGCGTAGCCATGGTTCCTAGTCTAAGGCAGCAGTTCTGAACCTGTCGGTCAAAAACCCCTATGGGGATTGGGTGACCTTTTCACAAGAGGTCACATATCAAATATCCTGCATATTAGATGTTTGCGTTACAAAACAACACAACAACAAAAAGCCGGGCAGTAATGGTGCACGCCTTTAATCCCATAACTTGGGAGCCAAAGGCAGGTGGAGCTCTGTGAGTTCAAGGCCAGCCTGATCTACAGAGCAAGTTCCAGGACAGCCAAGGTTACACCGAGAAACCCTGTCTCAAAAATATATATATTATATATATATCAGCAGCAGCAAAATTACAGTTATGAAATAGCAACAAAAATAATTTTATGGTTGAGGGTCACCACAAAATGAGGAGCTGTGTTAAAGGGTTGCAGCATTAGGAAGGCTGAGAACCACTGCTCTGAAGGACTCTTGTCTGCTCCAGCCTTGCTAAGTGAATTAGCTTCAAGCACATTTTGAAACATACATGGCTGCAGAATTGGTCACGCCTTAAAGTATGCAAGGTAGACAATGAAGCAGGTGTGTCCCTGGAACCTTCAAAAGAAGGCACTCGGAGTGGGGGAGCGGGGGATGGGGGCACCCAAGTGAAACAGCAGAGCCAGAGGAGGATTATCAGAAAATATCATAGACTAATTGGAAAAGGTTAATTCTACTAAATACATTCGACAAAAACCTTTTAAGTATAATTGTTCAAATTGCTTTTGTCTGTTTCTGTTTCTCTTGGAATTCTTGAGAATGGCTTTGAGTTTCAAACTATTCATTGTTTAGTCAGTCAACAAACTTAACTGAGGTTAGCTTGACAAAGGGACTCTCTGGTTTTCCCATTTGTCTGGTTTCCAGCCCAAATGAGAGATTTCTCCTTTCTTTAACCAACAGCCGGATTCCATCCTCCCTTCCTTTAGCAACTGAACAGAGCTCATGGGAAAGTTAGTTAAGGTCTGCCTTACCAAGCACGCATGGAGCATCAGGCAGACCTCAGTTTCCTTGGAGACAACTGAACATCTTTAAGGAAGAAACCTGGTTTCTTGTTGGTCCTGTGAGTGAAGCATGCTGCACACACCCTATAATCAAGGGTCAAAGGCAGGAAACCTGGTGAGGTATGAAGGTTCATAATTCCAAGGACGAGAAGAAGCAGTTTTGAATTTTTGGCAGAAATTGACTATGTAAATACAAAAGTCTTTTATTTGAAGCATTTTAAAGGCACTGCTAATTGACAAGCCTGCAAAAGCATGCCCTCCACGTGACAAATGAAGGCATGTCAAGCACAGTTTACAAAGAGGGTTAACTACAGAACCCCCCACTGGATTTTCTCTGCATTTTTTTCAAATATCTACTTAAGGCACTGCTGCCCAGAGGTAGAATTCTCAGAAATCATAGTACTGCATTAGCCAGAGTGTGAAAATCAGAGGCTGGGTTGGGGGATGGGGGTGGGGAATCCCTGAAAATAGTAAAACAAGGCCAGTTCTTTTAGATTCTGTGTCCTCTGAGGGTCAAGGCAGAGAGCAACAAATACAAGAGAAACGCTCTACAGCGCATGACCTTGTGTTTCATTGGAGCATTTTACTAGTTACCATGCGTGTTCACCTCCCAGGATGCTGAGATCTTGAGTTCCTTGTAGGACCTTGCCCCGGCTGACGGTAACAATGTGTCCTGTTACCTGGTAGGGCTTTCTGTTTGTCTAGGTACACAGAGCTGATCTGCTGGAGTCCCCCCACGCAAGTTTCTGTACGATTCCCTTCCTCTTGGCACGCTTGCCTTATGAAGGGTGCCTGCAAACAGGCTTTGCTTGTCCGTGGGCATGTTGAAGAATCTCTTCCTTGGTACCTTGTTAAGTTCCACACAGAGACATGCCAAGACTGACTCGTGGCAGCCTTGTAAACATTTGTCACTGTACATCCTTCCGTCATGGAGGACTCCCTCTCCTTTTAGACCCAGCACTTTGCACTTGGTGTGTGCTCTTCCCCCGAGGGTCCTACCTATTTATTAACCTTGAGGTCACACCATACCAGGTTGCTTTCACTGCGTTTGATTCTGTCTGCCAATGTCTGATAGCCAACTTGGTGGTCTTGCTAGATAACTTTTCCCCTGGCAAGGATACCCATTTTATCTGTTTAAAGGCTAGCTTTCAAACTCCCAGAATGCATTTTCTGCCCTTGATGGTGTCATCCTGGAAAACAGATTGCTTTTCCAAGAATGTAACCAGGGGACACTTGAAACCATATGAGGATTTTTTTTTCCCTCCTGGTCATCAGAAGAGCACACAGGACTGCATAGTTCATTGACAGGACCACAAAAATTACAGGGTTCTTTTGAAATAATTGGTACCTTGAAAAGAATAATAATTAATATTTGGACATTTGGGTGGGTAATGTGCTTTTATTCTGATTTAATTTAATACCTTTGGTGGGGGAAGATATAGTATAAATAATAAATAGAATTTTAATACGATTGCATTGCTGAGAGGGTGGCTCACCCACAGCTATTATAAAATTCATGGTGACATGTCCTACAGGCTCACCCCTGCTAGGCATGGGCAGCTCATTTTTGTCCTAGTACGTGAGATTCATTAGAGTTGAGTTTACTTTGTCACACACCAATCCTCACCACAGAAACAGTTTGCTATTTAGGCTTCAGAATAGTGTCTGTTGTGTTTGAATCGTGTCCCCAACACTCTCCCATTGGGGATGTCAGCTGATGAGCTTTTAGGAACTGGCCCACTCTTGAAGGCTCTGGTTTCATAATGGATTGCTCCATTTGTGGACTCATAATTTGGCAGTGTTAGTGGAGGGAGTCGTGATGAACATGTTAGGGGACAAGGCCTGAGCGGAGGGGGTGGGTCACTGGGAGAGTACTTCAGAAGGATGTGCCCTGTCCGTTACACCATAGGCCCCCTCTGCTTCCTGTCCACCGTGAGATGAGTAGCTTCTGCCATCAAGATAAACAGTCTCCTCACAGACCTAAAAGCAACAGAGGAAAAAAAAAAATGATTCTGGTCTGATATCTCTGAAACCGTGAGCCAGAGTAAATAAATCTTCTCTAACATGCTTTCCTAGCTGGAGGGTAATGGCGCACGCCTTTGATCCCAGTGCTCGGGAGGCAGAGGCCGGCGGATCTCTGAGTTCGAGGACAACCTGGTCTACAGAGTGAGTTCCAGGACAGCCAGAGCTACACAGTGAAACTGACTCTGAAAGAAAAAAATTAAAATGTGATCCTCTGGTAGTTATCATAGCAATGCTAAACCGACTGCTCCACTTCCCATTCTAGAGGCTGAACTAGGAGCATCATGAGTTCAAAGCCAGCTTGGGCTATGTAAGGGTTTGACGTTGTTTTCATTTTTCTCTGCTGGGAGTATTTTGAGAAAAGAGGTCCTAGACTGCAGGACTCTGATTTCTTTTTAGGTAAGTGGCTGCAGTTGGCGGTGTCTACTGACTCGGGGCCTGGCTAAGGAACAGATGACACCCCCATCCCCACCTGCCCCCAGCCTGAGAGGAACTGAAGCCCATGGCTAGCAGGTGCCCTCTGGAGTCCCCTTCCTCTGTGCAAAGCTTACTCGAGACTACCTCAGAATCATCCTAGACTAAAGAGATTTCAGAGAATTGATGCTGCAAGTGGCCTAGCTCGGCCATTTTCTTGTTGGGTAATTTTTAGAGTATGGGTAAACCCAGGAAAGGGCACCATGAGTACTTGGCAGAAAAAAAAAAATTTAAAAACTTCTTGCCATCCAAAAGGCAGATGACAAGTTCTATAATTTACAATCTAGACTGCAGAATCGCCTTAACTGTGGGCGTAGCCAGTTCCTGTTTATAAATGGGCCTAAGACTCGGTGGTCTCGAGCATGGTTTAACCCAGGGACATGGTTGGCAGAAAAATACAAATAAAAACCCCTGCCATCCGAGAGACAGATGAAAAGCTCTGTACTCTGACTCTTCCCACTTCCGCAAGTCCTTAGGGGGGATGGGAGAGGTTGTTGAGGGAAATCACCCTTTTCTTAGAACAATTTTCTATTTGTGTTAGTGTCTGTAAAATAGTATTTCTCTAAACATATTCCCATTTCTAACGCACAATCCATCATGAGACATATGGGATGTATTATTGAGCTGACAGGAAAAGATAAACCTTGAGTGAAGATGGGGCACAGCTGTGGCTTGGTGAGAAAAACACTGGGCTTGGCATCACAAGGCCTGGATTTAGCCTCTGCCCTGACATTTGCATTCCTGGGGACCTTGGGCAAGTCACTTAACCATCTTGAGTCTCGGACTCATTTATAAACAGGAACTGGCTACATCCACTTGCAGACTGCAATTCTTCAGTCATTTACAGAATTATTTCTTGTACTGAGGACTCATTAGGCCCCAAAGCCATGCAAAGTCAAGGTTATCTAGGGGCCCCTATAGGGTCCTACGGGTTCCCCCCATTTTCCACACGAAGGCCCTAAGGGAACCTGGCATGTCATAGGTACTCTGTTATAACCCAAACAATAGTCTTCACCTATGATACACAGCTAACGCTGGCAACCACTTTTCAACACTTCCACTGTTCCAGATGTCTGTTCTGGGTGGATCGCAAGGGTATGAATTCCCTCAATCCTCAGATCAACCTTCTGAGGGAGCTACAAGTATATCCCCATTTTACAAATGAGAATGATTGAGGTCTAGTCTTTGCAGACTGCATGATCTTAGCCTGGGACACTGTATTTCCTCTCTCATACAGAGGTTGAAGAAATGTTGTCCATCTTGGACTAAAATAAGGACCAAGGCAGTGGTAGGGGACTGTCCCATGTGCGCCCTTCCTTCTGGGTGGGCCCTCCCCTCACCTCTTGTGTTTTTGCTCTGCCTTGACCATTCCAAACAGCTTTGGATTTGACGAATAGTTTGATTGCCTGTTCCTCTTGCTAAATGCACGTGGTATTTGTGCTTGGCACTGAAGTGTTTGTTAATACAAATAATGCAGCCATCTGCTGGTGAGGAGAAAGACATAGACTCACTCACTGTCCATTTACACAGTTGCCAAGTGGTGTAGAAATCATTTCAAGCCAGTTCTGCTCTCAGGAAGTTACTGGAATAAAGAGAAGTGAAGGCTGTGTGGTCAACTCATTACAGAAACTGTGTGTTTTGGGTGTATAGTAATCCAAAAGCTGCTTTTAATTTTCTAAGGATTCATTTATTTTCACTTTATCTGTATGTTTTGCCTTTGTGTACGAGTGTGCATCATGCGCGTGCCTAGTGCTTTAGAGGCCAGAAGACATTGTCAGATCCCCTGGAACTGGAGTTATGGATGGCTGTGAATCATCGTCATGTATGGGTGCTGGGAACCAATCCCTGATCCTGTGCAAGAGCAGGAAGTGCTCTGAACTGCTGAGCCATCTCTGTTTTAATTTTATTATTACAGTGTGCATGTGATATCTCTGTGTGTGTTTATGTGTGTGTGTGTGAGAGAGAGAGAGAGACAGAGACAGAGAATGACAGAGACAGACAGACAGAGACAGACAGACAGACAGACAGGGTAGGAGGGAGAGAGGAAGGAGGAGGGAAGGGTTAGACGACAGCTTGTAGGAGTCAGTTCTCTCCTGCCCTGTGGGCTCCAGGAATGGAAATCGGTCTGGCTAGCTTGGCAGCAAGCGCTTTTACCCACTGAGCCACCTCATTGGCTGCTTCAAGTGAGAGGAGGTTATTAAATAGCTTCAGGGTACGGTTTCAGGAATATCATTGTTGGAGAATTTCATGCTGACAGTAAAACATAAAAATGACACTTCTCAAATAACCTTTCCTACACGCTCAGCAATATTTCCACTTGGGGAATGCAGAAATGTTACAGATGAAACCCCAGAGCTGTTCAAAAGTCAGACGGTGCTGGGTGAGGACACTTCCTTACAGAAGCAGCGTGAGCTCGCTGCATCCCTAAGGGAAGGGAGGCACTGTGGTACTAGAAGACCCATCATCTGTCCACCACTCCCCAGAGGCAGCCAGGCCACCATCCAAATGTAGGAGCTGCAGAGCTAAGATAGGACTGGCCATGATTGGACCACACACCTAGGCAGTCCCCATGCCCAGACTGCTCTTTCCTCACCTTTACTGCGATATCTTTGAAAGGTTGAGACTTGACACTGACAGGTAATTCACAAATGTCCCTGCTAGTCTATCGGGGCTTTGTAGGAAGAAGAATTGGCCGTTTTGTAGACTAAATGTGAGGTGTTTGGGAATCTTCGACAAATATCTCAAGAGAAAAGTAGGGGAAGAGACTTTGATTATGACACTCCAGTGGCATGCCAGTTTATAATCCCAGTGGGGAGGCGTCGGGGGAGGAGTGTGCTGGAAGAAGTAACATGGCTGATTCAAGAGTTTGCTGAGCATCTGGAAAGGCAAGACAGACCAAGACGTAGTGATGGAGATGTGGCCGTAGAGACTGCTAGAAGATCATCAGGCGGAGGCCAATGCAGCCTTGATTCTGCTGGGAAAATGGAACACAGAGAATGCAAAGCAATCCCTCGCTTCTTTTCAGAGCAAAAGAAAGCTTACACCATGGGCTGAGCGGAGCAGAGGCATGGCTAGGAAGCAGCTGGTGCCATATCTGTGGCATCGTGGCAGCAGTGCTCACACTGACCAATCTGAACTTTCTGAGAAAAAGTGAAGTTAAAGTGGGAGTTGAGGCCCAGGATATCTGTCATATGTGTTGTTTTGCATTTCATTCTGTCTGTATATATGTGTGTGTGTGTGTGTGTGTGTGTGTGTGTGTGTGTGTGTGTGTGTATACACATACTGGTGAACTCAAGTGTTCTCTGTTCCTGCCATGTAGGAGGGCTCATAGAAGAATTGGCAGTTTAAAACAATGATTTGAATGGAAACACCCACTGTGAAGGGAACAGGTTTTTTTGCAGTATTAGTGTTATAGAAAGAAAGAAAGAAAAGAAAGAAAGAAAAAGAAAGATGGATGGCAGATGGTTTGATACGTCCTCCCCCGGACTTCCTCCCCAAGACAGTGTTTCTCTGTGTAACAGCCCTGGCTGTCCTGGACTCTGCCTCCCAAGTGCTGCGATTAAAGGCATGCGCCTCCACGCCCAGCTTGATATGTTCTTATACACGCGTGGAAAAACAAATATCTGTGCATGAACTGTTAGTTGTTACCGCATCCAAGAAGAGTTACTTGACAAGATGCTGAATTTTTTTTTAACGTGGACTTCCATTATATTTCATTTTCTATAAATACATTTGGTATTGGAATGAAGGAAACTGAAGGCCATGAGAATTTGTTCTCCCAGCATCTTCTGTCCTTGGAAATCATTTTTCTCTTTTCCTAGCACAGTGAACAAACACACACATCCATGCAAATATGGGGAGGGATAGTTTGTGAGGTCCCCATGAGAACACTTTATGCACACATTGCAGGCCCACCGAGCTGATCCTTCGGGCCCTGAAAACTCTCTGACTGTTCTAGAGTCTGCCTGATAGAGTTTGTCTAAGAAATAAAATCATGACAGAAGCTGTTATAGATGATGTGAGGCGAAACTGGTGGAGAAAAGCATTGTGGGTAACAGCTGTGCATTTGTGACCCAGGACATCATGCTTTGCAGTCAGTGGTCCTGTTTAAAAGAAGTGCCCAGCCTCCATCTCCTGAAGCCTCTCAGCTTTGTAGAGGCCCGTGTTGTCCTGTGCAGGTAGGAATGGGTTGCAAACTCAGGGCCCCTGAGGATCCCAGAAACACCCCCTCTTGGGGCACTGTTTCCTCTGTTGAGATGCCTGGTTCTTTAATGAGCTGCCTAGAACAGACCAGAACTTTCTGCTGCTGGTCACCGGGTAACCTCAAGCCTAGCTGGGAGCCCTCAGTTCTTAGAGTGAAACAGAAAAACAGTGCATAGACAAAAGGAATATCTCTCTTGTGAGGAGAAAAGCATTAATAATCTGATAATACATATTTAAAGACTTTCAGAAGTGGCTGGAATCTGCAAATATGTTTTTTTTTTTTCAGTACACGTGAAAGGACCCCAGGTGAGATGCAGTTCTCACTGCATCTCTAAAGAGAGATACTGGAATATCACAGTATTATGTTCTTTTAGGAAAAGTAACATTTAAATCTGGAAGAAAAAAAAAATCTACATGGTTTAATTACCAAGAAGTTATCCTCATAGTAACAGAAAAACAGACCATCAAAGCAAAAATAGCATGTACACACAAAAAGAAAAAGAGGCTAGCCAGGAAAGCTAAGAAAATTAAGTAGGCCAAAGGACTCAAGGGGGCTGTTGTAAGGGTGTCCAAAACCCATGACGGTGCATTCATGTGTTGTGTGCATGTGTTTTGCTGGATCAAACCCAGAGTACTGCATGCACCAGGCAAGTACAGTACCACTGAACCCTACTCCCAAGCCCCAAAGACGTTCTTAGTGCTGGAGCAATGACAGCAAGCTTACAAATGCTTTGGGAGCAAATAAATAGGGAGAGGTTCTCCTAACCTGTTGTAGCAATGGACGTGGAGAGGGAGTTCCGTGGCCGCCTACCCTATCACCTACTGCAGGGATGAAGATGTGAAGGATGGCAGTGATGCCCTCAAGGCCAGCATGTACAGGTGTCCTCACATGTGGCACCTGTGTACATACTGTGCCCCACACCCATGAAGGGAGCCTGCCTGTGTAGGCGTCCCCTTCAGTGGTCACTCCAATAGAGTATCATCTTGATGAAGCACAACAGCTCCTATAACAAAAACGCGAAACAGCAGTTTAGTGGGAGAAAGGCAAAAAGCCTAAAGTCAACAAAGAAACCTAGAATTCACTACATTACCTTCAAAATCCCGCCCAACAAGGCGTCACCCAAAAGGTCATTTATAGAGTTCAGTGGCTCCAGAGTAGCGGAAGAGAATTGCCAAAAGCTAGAATTATCGTCAGAGTCAACAAAAAAATAGGATAAGGCCAGTACTTTTTCTGGATGAAGAAGTAGAGACAGTGGGGGATCCCCCAGGATTGACTGTGCGCCCAGATTTAGCTTAAATTTACAGAGATTATTTGAAGAAAGAAAAGTCAGATGGTTCCAGCGTGCAGATGAGATGCAGGGACTCTGGAGATAGCAAACAGATGGCGATGAACTACTGGGTGAGCTTACAAAAACACAAATGAAGCTCTGCAGGCACATGCCCGAATCAATGCATTTACAATAACATAGTTCCAATGGACAAGGAAGCAGACTCCAAAGCACAGGCAGTTTATAGTCACACAAAGGGATCTTGAGGGTCTTTGTAGTGTGTTTGTTAACTAAAGGCCATGCAGGGCCAGATACTCAGAAACTTCTAACATTTTGTCAGAAATGGTAGTGGACACCAAGCCAAAAACATATACTTTTCCCAGGCTGTACTCCAGACCTGAAGTTTATGTACTTCCACTGCAGAAAAGTTATCTCAAGGCTGTGGCAGGCTGAGCAACCTTTAGTCATCCCGGAGAGCATCTTTCACAAAGAGGCCGCCCCGCTTTGTTCCTGTGGGGCTTTGGCGTGGGAAGATAAAGACAGAGAGGCGATGGGATTAAAGTCCACACACTTGAAGAGCATGGAGGACTCAAACGAAGACTGCTCCATCAACGCTGAGATGGCAGCACCCAGAGTAGCCCTTGAAGTATCAAAGAGGAATTGGATGGGTAAATGTAAAAGGCTAGGCTCACACTCAGGTTTATAAAGTGAACCAATCCAGTTTGCCGAGGCACAGTACAAGTGAACTGCGAGTGTGCTTGCGTGTACTCATGTTAGTTTCTGGGATCAGACTCCGCCTAGGCAAGTGCTCTACTCAGATCCTCATGTTTGCCAACTGAGCAATCCCCACCCCACTTCCACCCCATCCCCTCTCCTACTTTTACAAAGCAGAGTGAGAGCATACATAGGGCACTCAAAAAATGTATCAGACTCATAACGGAGATGTGAACAGTGGCTTGAGAGCCACGGGCAACACATCCCTATGAACAAGATTGGCAAAAATGCCTGGGAAGAATATCGCACCATTCGCTTCATCTGTGTCCAGGGGTCTGTTCATATAAGTGAGAGAAATCTAAACCGTGGACTAGAGTGAGCCAAACGAAGGATGTCATGGTTTTCCCTAGCTGGATGGAACAACTAATGGCGGTGGGGCAAAGAACCAAAGGAGACCCGTGGGGGGTGGGGAGGTAGAGAATCACAGGATGAAGAGCTCCACCAGCCCTCTACAAAGCCTAACTAGTTAAATTCAACACCTCTGAAAACAGTATGGCACTCTGCAAACAGCCTCAGCCCCAGGATGCAGCGATACCCACATTTCCCTTTGAGTTCATCCCGTAGTGTATCGAAGAATACAACTGGCTGTGCTTGATGGCCTGTCTCAAACTAGAAAGAACACAGTTTGGCGGGGGGGTGGGGGGGGGTGGGGGGGTGGGGGGGGTGTCTTCCCCCAACTATCCCAGGAAAGATTTTGTTTGTTTACTGGGGGGGAGGAGACGCAGAGCCGGGCACAATCTCTCTACCTCTGGCTGTCCTGGAACTCACTCTGTAGATCAAGCTGGCCTTGAACTCAAAGAGATCTGCCCGCTTCTGCCTCCTGAGTGCTGGAGATAAAGGCGTGCACCACCACGCCCAGCTTGGGTGAATATTTCTGGCCACTCAGCCAGTTTCCTCCTCTGCACAAGGTTGATCATGGAACCTATCTTAGCTGAAACTGTCTGAAAATGCAAACCAGCACAGACAGTATCAAAACAAGTCACGAGGTTAGAGAGATGGCTCAGTGGTTAAGAGTACATACTGCTCTTCCAAAGGACCTAAGTTCAGTTCGCAGCATCCCCACATCAGGTGGCTCGGAACCAACTGTTATTCTAGTTGCAGGGACTCCAACGTCTCTGACCTGTGCAGGTACCTACATTCGTATGCATGTAGACACACAGACATTCATGCATACGCATAATTAGAAATGAAAACAATTTTTTAAAAGAACAAACCAAAATATTAACCATGAAGGGCTGGAGAGATGGCTCAGAGGCTGCTTTTCTGTAGGTCCTGAGTTCAATTCCCAGTGACCACATGGTGGCTCACAGCCATCTATAATGGAATCTAATGCCCTCTTCTGGCCTGCAGGCAGAGCACTGTATACATAATAAATAAAATGCTTAAAAAATGCTAGCCAGAGCTGGGCGGTGGTGGCGCACGCGTTTAATCCCAGCACTTGGGAGGCAGAGGCAGATGGATCGCTGTGAATTCGAGGCCAGCCTCATCTACAAAACAAGTCCAGGACAGCCAGAGCTACACAGAGAAACCCTGTCTTGGGGGCGGGGGGGGGGGGGAGAAAGAAAGATACTAGCTAGAAACATTAGAGACAAACCCTTCAAGACGCCTGAAAAGTCACAGCACCTCTTTGATCAAGACAGTCATCTCGCGTCTCTTCTCAGTCATTGTTCTTTGTTTTTAATTTTCATAGCAATCCAAATGCAACGCTTCATGATCACAGAATAGCTGAGCTTACCAACTTACAGAGAAAAACCAAAGGTTTGTCTTCAGACACAGGAATGCACACACTGTACACAAGAAGTAAAGTAAAAGGGTTTGGAAAAGTAAAGGGTTTGGAAAGATGGGATTTGAACTAGGGACTAAGAAGAGAATGAGAGGGAAGCAGTACCAAGTCTAACAAGATCCATGGGCAAGAAAGAAGAGTATGAAAGTAGGTCACGGCACGAGGCTGGAGGAGTGCTTTGAGATGCAGCAGTGGAAGCCAAGAGGGTCTGTGGAACCTCACTGGCCGGAGGTCTCCCTCCTCCACGCAGTCTGCGTGGTCTTCCTTCAGGCTGTCTGTGACTGAGAGAGGGACAGAGCAGAAATGAACTGCATTTGGAAGACACTTCTAAAACTGCAGGTGGGGCTCGTGGTGACTTGCCAGAACGCTGTCTTGTGCAAGTGGGAGGAACGGAAGGAAGATCCGCCTTGAAGCACAACAGGTGTTCAAAGAAAACAGGTTGTCTTGGCTCACAGTTTGTGACCAGGTGGAGCTCATGGCTTTGAGCCTCTGGGGGGCATGCAGAGTGGCAATAATGAGGAACCTGTGGCATGGACAGCAGCTTACTTCATGGCCAGGAAGCAAAGAAGGGAAAGAAAAGGCTCAGGGTGTCAGAATCCCTTTCAAATCATGTCCCAAGGCTAAAAGGACCACAGGCTCCGCCTCCTAAGGCTTCACTGGAAGCAACTGGAAAACATTGCATCTCCACACCGCAGCAAGAATTGCCTTATTTTCTTTATTTCTGGAGACAGTATAGGGTCCATCCTGAACCGTTCCCGCTCCTAGCCATGGGGCGAATGGCGGTTGTTGTCTGCAGAGACGAGAGGCCGCTTTCTCTGAGGTATATCCCCTGGTCAGCTGGCCAGTGGAAGAACACATAATTATATTTGGGCAACACAAATTGGTCTTGAAGGGTTTAAAAAAAAGAAAGACACAGATTTGGGTGGATAGGGAAAGGGGTGGAAGGAGGGCTCAATATGATGATCAAAACACCCAGGAAACTCCAAACTCAAAGTTGAAAAAGATAAAAACTTGGATCTCAGGCTAGAGGGATTTCTCAGTGCTTACGAATTCTTGGTTTAAAAAAAAAACCCTTGGTGCTCTTAAAGATGACTAGAGTTGCCGGGCAGTGGTGGTGCATGCCTTTAATCCCAGCACTTGGGAGGCAGAGGCAGGGGGATCCGATGTGAATTTGAGGCCAGCTTGCTCTACAGAGTAAGTTCCAGGACAGCCAGAGCTGTTACACAGAGAAACCCTATCTCAAAAAACTTTAAAAAAGAAAAAAAAAAAAAAGACTAGAGTTTGGTTCCTGGCACCAATGTAGGAGGCTCACAACATCTTGTAACTCCAGTTCCAGGGAACCTGACACCCTCTTCTGGCCTGTGTCAGCACCTGCACACATGTGCACATGCCCACAGATACATATACATAAATAATGTGTTGTAATTGAGTCTCCTCTCAAGACAACACCCATCCCTAGCAGAGATGCTGGGGAAATCCCAGGGCCTGGTGCCCTTCCCAAGTTGTATTCAGTTGTGGTCTTAAGCGACAATAATAGCCTGGCTTTTATATGGAGAAACAGGTGTTGAGATGAAGTTGTCTGCTGCCACTGGGCCAAGGGCAGCACTTGAGAGGCACTCCTTCCAGCCTTCTGAAGGCATGAGCCCTCTGACCTGGAGATGCAGTGCCCTAGGATGCTGGGAAAGCTTACTGAGATCTCTCATTATGCAAAGGTTTAGAATGAGCCCCTGAAAGGCAGATTCCAGGAAACAGTGTTCATTGCTGCACCCTAAGGAGTGGAAAGGCCACCCCAAGCCTCTGGGCAGTCTGGCTCTGTGCCTGCCTCAGTTTGCCAGGACTGCTCCCGGAACAGCCTGCTGTGCTGTGACTCTGCACAATTGTTGGGTTTGACTGGCCAGGCTTGAGAGCAAACTGTTTGAGCCCTGGATTCGAGACCGTGAGCTCTCCGTAGATAAACCTACATTGCGCTTGGAAGCTCCAATTCAAGGGAGCAGTAAGTACGCAGAGCCTGTTAGTCTGAGATCTAAGTATTTGAGAGGAATACCCGAATACCCGGGTAGCCCAACTGGAATAGAACACAGCTGCTACCGTAAGTTTTGTGAGCAAAGAAAACTGCAGCCTCTGGCTGCACCGGTGGCTGAGGAATTAATCTCCCCTATTCACCTGCTTCAGGAAAGCCGGATTCTGACATTCTGCTGCCTTGCAGCCTGACTGAGCCAACACGTGACTTCGGGGCATAGAACGCCTCCGCCCCCGCCCCCACCCCCCCCCCCCGCCCAGCCTCCTTCTTCCTAGTCTCCCCTCTTACAGCGCAGTACTCAATGCAGACATAGCCCAGCAGCTTGTGTGGCCTGCAAGTGAAGACTGTGATAGCTCTTAAAAGAAATTGGATCAAAACCCAGAATTTTTTTTTTCCTCCGAAGAGCCAGACGGGCTGGCTTGGGGCAGGGGTGGGGCTGAGGAATCCGTTTGACTAAAAACACTTGTGCTGGCATATTTGTGTCACCCAGAAGATGTTTCTCAGTGGGACTTACCAGTCCCTTAAATACCACAAAGACAGGGGAGCTAAGGGACCCAGGGAACCTATGAGTGGAGACTTTTTTTTTTTTCTCCTGGAAAAATAAGTGACCGAAAAAGGGAGACCAGCGCCCTGAAACCTTTCCAAGATGGGCCTTGGGAATATAGTTTCTGTCTCAACACCAGAGGGCTCGGCAAGGACCATGGTATCTCTATCCCCTTAAGTTGGTTGCTGTATCCCTGGGAGGCAGTTTAGGCCCGCAAGATCTCAGTTCATGAGAGAGATCTCAGTTGTGAACAGGGCGCAGTTCTCGCTAAGCAACCGGGTGCCTAAAGATGGTGCGGGAGGGGCCCCTGAAAGAATCCCGTTTGGGTGGCTCAGGACCAAGGCGGGGCGTGATCCTTGAGGTGCAGCTGGGGCAATGGGTTATTTGCCCCAGAGCCCGACAACTCCGAAGGAGGCTTTTCAATCTTCTGCACCGGCGAGACATCTCAAGTGGGGAAAAGAGCCAAATGGTGTCGGTGGTGGCTTTGGGGCGGTAGTCTGGTTGCAAAAGGAAGCTGGAGTTTGTCTCCAAACTCTTTCAACTTAGATGGGATGTTGATGGGGGGAGGATTAAAAGGGTTCCCTGAGAGTCCTGAGCGCCTTAGCCACTCGGGTCAGTGGGGAGTGGCAGTTAGATCGGGGGGCCGGGGACGCACCCTGCACTCGCGGGCCTCTGGGTCCCCAGGTCCCTTTGGCCATCCGCCCGACCGCCTGGGCAGCCTCTCCTCACTCCCCCCCCCCTTCCCCCGCCCGCCAGGATGAAACCTGAGCTAGGGAGGGCGGGGCGCGCGGCGGCGGGGCGCGGGGCCGCTGTGACATTGGCGGGGAAGCGAATGATGGATGGCGAGGGCGGGGCCGGGCGGCGGGGTGGGGTGGGAGGGGGGGACACGGGGCGCCCGTGGCGGAGGTAGACCGGGCCTCCCGGCTCGCTGCTCCCGCCGGCGGAGCGAGGCTGCCTCTTCTCCGCAGCGTGATTGATTTTTTCCCCCTCCTTTTCTTCTAAACTTCTTCCAGGGAGAGGCTAGTGGTAACAGGCCGAGCTGGATGGATGGGTATGGGGAGAGGGGCAGGACGTTCAGCCCTGGGATTGTGGCCGACCCTCGCCTTCCTACTCTGCAGCTTCCCCGCAGGTAAGGCACAGCTCCCTGGTCGGGGGACAGCCGACCGGGCCCGCTCCTGGGCCTCCCTGCGCGAGTTGGGGGGCCCCTGTTCACCAGCTCCCTGGGGACCCAGATTTCCTTTTCCACGAGTCTTTGTCCGGTGCCCTGCGGAGGGAGTGATCCGTGTCAGTGGAGACCTGGAAGTGAGGGAATCCCTGCCCGAGCTCCGAAGGGCAGGAGGCGGATCTGCAGAGCAGGGTAATGCCTCTCTGTCCCCCTCCCTCCTTCCGAGAAGTCGGGTGTCCTAGATTCCGAGGCTCGGATTCTGCACCAGGGACACTTTCTCTACCTTCTCGCCCACCAGTTTGCAAAACCTGTTGGTAGCCCAGGGGTGGAGCTGGGGGCGCTGGGGAGGTCCCAGACGAGTCCCCGACCGCCGGGTTCCGCCCCCATGCTGGCCCACGCGGGAAAGCCCACGGACACAGGCTCAGACGCGCTAATTTCTGTTTGATAACATTCTGCGTCGCCCCCCTGTTTGTTTTTATTGTGCCAGAACGCGAGAGAATTTCAGAATTAAAGCTGAAAAAGCCCATCTGTTTCCAATGAATCCCCCATAGTTTTTCACAATGTTTTTGGCAGATCGCTGCTTTCAAATTCCTCCGAGCCCGGACCTCTTGTTTTTGTTGGGGGAAGGGAGACCAACTCCACAGAGAAGCGTTTGTTCCTTCCCAAACGCTCCGGTTTCTTTACTTTTTTCCCCTTTGGGGGGAGGGGGAATGAACGACGCTTAAATCCTTGGTCTGCTTTCTTTTATAATGTTTCGTAAAACTTTTATTTCATTTTTACTTCATGCTGCTCAGAGTCCAAGGGGCAGTTAAAACACTTTCCACCCGTTTTTCTCTTTTTAAAATACAAATAAATAGTGTCACAACCAAATGGCCCTCCACGGAAGGCGGGACTGTTCTCATTGTGTTGCCGGGGTTCAGAGTGTCTCTGAGCTAAAAATTCCAGCCTGTCTCGCAGCGGCCAGATGTGGTTCTGCTGCCTCTGCGCAGCTGAGAATTGCAAGAAAGGACTTGAGTTAGGACTGGGATTGAGTTGTTTTGATTTCCTCCTCCGCCAACTAGGTTTCAAGGAACTGACAGAACAGGCCAGTCAGTCAGGCTAGGCCTGGCTGCAAGTTGGCATTTCCAAGGAGCGCACTGCATAGACAACAAGCATTATTGGGTAAGGGTTAGCTTACCATCTTGTCTCAGCCGAGCTGCAGGGGACCCCTTCTTAGACAAGCGTCTCAGCTCCCTCAGCTACTGCCAGGCCCAGGAGCATCCTAGACTTTCAAAACCATTTTCTGAAGCTCTCTTCTGAAGAGATCCCTGACCAGGGCTAGAAGCAGGGAGGGGGGTGTCAGTATGTCCCAAGAGCCCTCATACCGCCTACAGTCTGGAAATATCAGAACCCCCCACAGTGATTTGGGGGGGGGAATAACCCCCCCTCCAACTGTCATGTTTTTGAGACCCAGGTCTTCATCAGCGAGTGGTTCTCAACCTTCCTCTTGTGATCCTTTTGTACATACAGTGCTTTGTGTGTCATGATCCCCCCAACTATAAGATTATTTTCGTTGCTACTTTATAACTGTGACTTTTGCTACTGTTGTGAAACGTAACATAAATATCTGTGTTTCCCCATGGTCTTAGGCGACCCCCCATAAAGTATGGCTCAACCCACAGAGGGGTGGCTACCCACCGCTTGAGAACCGCTGATCTAAATGTTCCATTGGAAAGACTGATCTTATTCCTTCTCCATAATTAAAATAATAAAGTTAAAAAGCCATCAGAAAGTAAAAGAATGTCAGAGACATAGCCGCTTGCAGTTGTGTTCATCTTGGTTTGGTCCGGGATAAAGATCCAGCCAGCCCTTTGGAAGTTTTATCAGATGGGTTGATAAATGGCTTTTGTCTCTTGGCTGAGGTGGGGGATGTGAGCTCAGTTCAGAGCTGAAATTGAGAAGGGGGGCTCCCAGGGCTCTTAAAACAACACCTTCCTGCTCTTAAAGCTGTAGCACTTGTTAACCTCTGGGGCTGGAAGGAGAGGAAAAGAAGGAACTGCTAGGGCTCTGTGGGATTGTTGGGGGTGGTGGTGCTGTTTCCCTGTTCATGTCTTTGTCATAAAAACTTCTCTTAATTTTAAAGTTATCAGCCATCGTCTGAGGCCCACTGGTGGGTTATATAATTCACAACTCAAATTCTGCAACTTTCGTGTCCAAGAAACCCATTTCTTTTTGGCTTCAAGGCTGGTAACTAAATCCTGGCAGATGGAGCTGATAGCTGGATTGTCTCATGCCAGCTGGCTAAGGTGCCTCCTCGGTGGAGGCCTTTGACAGTTGCATCTAGTCAAAACTGCCCACCTTTGTGAAAACTGAGCTGCTGGTCACGAGCGACAGAATAAATTGAGGACATTCAGGAATGTGGGTGCTCACGAACCCTGGATCAAAGACGGTTTTGTACGTTAGAAGCGAGTTGGATGCGTAATTTCCATAGCAGAGATGAACTGTCACGCTCTGACATGTTGGTCCAGCAAGCAAGGGTGCCCAGGAATAAAGGTCAGAAAGCCTGTAGTTCTGGTAGACAGTGAATGGACATTAGGGACAAAAAGAAAGGCTCAGCCTCACCCTCCAAAAGCAGGTGGAAACTGGCCGAGCAGCCCAGTGAAAGCAGAGGTTTGTTCAGAGCTCGCCCGTTTGGATGGCTGCCAGCAGCAAGCAGGAGTGCAAATTAAATTGGACATAGTTATGTGGAGAAAGGTGCCTTCACGCTGCCAGACTGAGACTGTTTGTGTGTTTTTGAGTGTTGACGTGTACTTACTCAACGTGTATGGCTGACGTCCCAAGTCCCTGCCTCAGTGACGGCCTTTAGCCTGCTGAAGAGAGAAGGGTGGAGGGGTGAATACTGCTGTAGGACAAGGGTAGAGGATGGGAAAGAGTGGGGGTGGGGGTGGGGGAGGCAGGGGAAAAAAAACTTCTTAGAAGATTGTTTTCCACAAATAGCATCCTCTCTGGAGCACAGCAAATAGATAGGTTTTAAGCTATGAGGCCATTGTGACTTACTCAGACAGACTTCTAAGAGAAACCTGTCCAAGGCATAGTGTGTGGGTGTTGACGCGTTTCCTGTAGATCTGAGTGCAGGCTGTGCTGGAGCAGGGTTCTCAGAGTGTGGGCCGCAGGCCAGCAGGGTCAGCCTCCTTCAGGGATCTCTCCACTGCAGACCTAGTCCGAGCAGATGCTAGGGAGCCAGTGCATGCTGCAATCAGTGTTCTAAGAACACCCCCGGTGGGGGGTGGGAGGGCAGTTCTTATGGCTGCTTCGTTTGAAGGGCTAGTTCTAAAGAGGGCTGCAAGTGCAGCCTCTTCTTGTTTCTTTCCCCAATAGTTTTATTTAATTTTTACATTTTTATTTATGTGTACGTGCGCATAGCTGCATGTTTGCATGTGCACCACATGTATGTAGTGCCCCACAAAAGCCAGAAGAGAAGATGAGAGCCTCTACAACAAGGAGTTGTTTGTTTTCGTGAGCTGCCCTATGTGGATGCTGGGAACCGAACCCTGGTCCTCTGCAAGAACTGCAATTGCTCTTAAGTGCTCAGCCAGCTCCTCAGCCCCTCCCTTATGCTTTTGAACTGTACCTGTCTGTTGTAGGAGTGTTAGTCTTCAAGTAGGCAAGCTAAGGCTTAGAGGAACTAAGATTCTCCAGAGGATCTAAATATATCTGCTTAGAGATGAGAATATTTCTACCAGCCACTACTTAAGAATGTGTAACCTGCTTCTCATGTTGTGTCCCTCTGTTGGACTTTGTGTCCCAAAAGGAGGGTGTATTGGCCCATTTCTGCTGCTATAGTAAAATACCACAGATTTTGAGGGTTACAAACAACAGAAATTTTGTCAGTTATAGCTGTGGAGGCTAGAAAGTCAGAGATCAAGGAACTAGCCATTGTGGTATCTGGTGAGAGAACCTTTCTAGTCCATGTTTCCGGCACCTTGTTACCAGGTCCCCTCAAGAAAGAAGGGCTGGAAAGCTGACTCTCTGGTGTCCTTTTCATAAGGCCACTTTCACAAGGCCTCTACTCCCGTGATAGAAACACTTCCTAAAGTCCTGCATCCTGTTCAGAATGCCATCACTTTGAGCATTAGGTTTTAGCATGTGAGCTGGGGGCTGGGGAGTCTATAGAAGAGAGGAGAAATTGATGTTCAGGCACAAGAGACAGGTAGGTGACTAGCAGCCAGGATGTGACAGGGGAAAAACAGATGTCAAATCCTAGCGTTCCTGTGGCTAAAGATGCTCTGGTGGAAGACAGACCTCTGCAAGGTTGGGGGGAATTGCTAGTAGTCACCCTGGTGCCCAAAAGAGGGATCTCTGGAAAGTAGAAGGGTAGGAGAGGTAACTCAAGGTCACCCAAGGCTTGAGATGGGGAAGAGGAAAGACTGGGGTCCTGCAGAGGTCAGTGAGTGCGAGTGAGGACCTGTTTATATGTTGAGACTACAGTTCCCTCTAAAGATCCTGCCTTTCGGAGACTCCAACTTCAGGTTTGACTTGAGTATATCAGCTTGGTGCTGCACTGTTTTGCCACTGGGCTGAAGTGCATCCTGAAGGCCTTGTTTCCTTGAGTGGCCCACTCATACCGGTTTGCCTAAGGTTTTCTTATAGTTTTAAAACTCAAGTCAAGACTCCCCGGATGTCTCCTGGGTCCCAGGCACACCAAGACGGAGGCTCCCTAGTTGCAAGGCCCTCCTCACCTGTGTCAAGGACCCCACTTCCCAGGGGTGTGAATGGGCTCCATAAAGTCCGGTCCCCCAAGGCTGGGAGTCTTTCCTCTGCCTTTTTCTCTTGTCACACTGCAAGCCCAGGAGCTGCCTCAGTGTCCCACCCCGATCCCATGCTGCTTGGACCACACTCAGAAGCGGACCACACTCAGAAGCTCAAGGTCCTCTTAGCGGCATCCAGCAGGGACATCTCTGATCTCTGTCCCAAACCTCATTTCCAGAGGATACACACATCCCAGCCCCCTCTTCTCCACACACACCCCTTTCCCATGGAATGTTTTATGCCTTGTCTTCAACACCCAGCTCTGGGTTGAATACTCACTCACATACTGCCCCCCCCACCTACCCCTATCTCCTCACCCTCCATCCCCCCACTCCCTCCCATTTGTTCGAAGCCCAAACTCAGAGAAACCTGCTGTGGTCCACACAGTACTTGGGGCTCCCAGAGTACGTGTCACCTTAGCCTCACAGGCTGATGTCCTCTTGCCTTTATGGACTCCCAGGTCTTAGATTTCTGTTTTCTCAGTCTCTTAATTCTGTATGTTAAGGGCCAGACTCTATTTTCTGCTCTTCTCCTCCCCTCGTCCACACATCCAGCATTGTCATGGAACTACAAAGTGTTAGGACTCTGCTTCAGTCTGCCCGCCTGTGATGTCATTGCTTACCTGCCATGGGGCGTGACCCTGCCCAGTATATAAAAGGACAGACCCTCCTCGTGGCCCTCTCTCTCTACCCCCGCCCCCTGCACTCCCTTACTCTTCCTCTTCCCCCTCTCTTCCTCTGTCTCTTTCTCTGGGGTACCTCTCCTCCTTTTCTTCTCCCCCCCCCCCATGCTCATTTAATAAACCTCATATATCCTAATATCTGGCATCTGGTACCTTGTTATCTTCTTGCCTTATATCTTATTCTCATACATAAAACAAAGCCCCTAGGGTTTTTGTATCTCTTGATTCTGGCTTTTGTTCAAAGGATAGAGACCACAGGATTTTCTCCCCCACTCACGCCACATCTTGCCCAAATATTGTTTCTGATTAGAAAAGCAGCAGACATTAAAAAAAAAAAAAACAAAGGGGATTCAAAACCCCCAAAAAGTCTCCTAATTAGCATTTAACAGCACCCTTCAAAACAGAACACCTTCACGGCTTCCTCTCCCAGATATGCTTGCATGGAGGAGGAAAAAAGATTTTAAGAGTTCTTCTGTGAATTGCATGGCCACGGGGTACCAGGAGTTTCCAATTGCTGGCTTAATTAAAGCAAATCCTCAGGAACTGTCATTTCTGATGCGGAGGCAGCTCATGAGGAGCACAGTCTGCGTGGCGTTCCCCAGCCAGTCACCGAGCAGAGCCCAGTAGCAGATGCCAGAATCCTGCCCTTTCCAGATTTTGGATAAACACAGTTATTAAATTTGCTGTGTAGCCTGTTCAGCCTTGCTCTTCAGCATGTGAGGCTTAAGTTTTGGGGGGCAGGCAGGGGATTGGTGGGTGGGCAAAAAAAGAACTATGAGACTATGACACTGGGCAGCAGAATTAGTGGGCACCTCCCAGGTCCCACAGATGCAGTGCCTTCCCGGCCTCCAGAGGCCATTCCTGTCCTTTGGCACTCTCTGACTTTGTGTTCCAATGAGGAAGATGGCGCCATCACAGGTCAGGAGGACTGTCTGTGTGCCCTGTTGCACACCCAAGCACTGGGGCACTCAGGCACTTACCCCCGTGCTGTCTTGGACGCCCATCCCATGCAGAAAGGACTTTCAAGGTTGTGCCTCCCACCTGGGTACCAGCCTGGTATGTGCCTCAGCCATAGGTTTTGTTTTTTGTTTTGTTTTTCTTTTTTTTTTTCTTTTCTTTTCTTCTCCTCAACCTTGTTTTGACCTGCTTTGACCTGCAGCTGAGCAGAAAGCCCAGCATTGCTAGAGACAGCCAGGAGGTAAAGCTGTCGCCTCAGCTGTGAGCCCCAAGTCAGGTATAGGAGGTCATGCTTCCCAACAGAAGCACCACCACTTCCCAGTGACCAGCAGCTTCATTGTCCCTGGGAAAACCTTTATTACCTCCCTTACCACTGACCTTCTGGTGCCCAGGGCTGTTTTATTTCTCCCCAAAGCAGGATGTCCCTGGTGTGGGGGCCTTATCCCTTTGCTTGAGCCCTATGGGTCCCTGTTACCCAGACATGCTCTCAGCCTTCAATTGACAGGTTGGCCCGTGGCCTCCCTCTAGAGGGAGAAGTCGTAGCTTTCACACCACCCTGCTTGCCCAGGAGCTGTTTCCACATGGCTCCCGCGGGAGCTGGGGGAGGGTGGCCTGTTTGGAAAGCTGAGGTGTGCCCTTCTTCTTGGCACTCATCAACGGTGCTTGCAAGCAACTTGGCATGTGTGGAGGCTGTGGCAGAGTAGCCTTGGCTGGGTGTGACAGAGGGAGCAGAACTGTCCTGCCCCAGCTCTGGGAGTGGCACACAGCCACCTCTGCCCACGCTAGCTAGGCAGTGAGTTCACCCTCCAGGACCCAGCTCCCCAACATTTCTGCCTTCTCTTCCTAGGTCACCTGAGGTTTTCCCACAAGCTCCCGTTTGTCCCCCAGCCTTGTCCTGCTGAGCAGACTCTAAAGGAAGCGTGGGCAATTCCCAGCGGAGCTAATGGGTAGGAGACACACTGTGGTGGAGTGACAGTTCTGGGGCCCTTAGGCAGTCTGGGCCAGGAATGTGACACAGGAGCTGTGATCCCTTCTGCCTGCACTGATAGGTTAAGCGAGGTAGGCTGTGCAGCACCTGGCCAAAAAATTCAGTCTTTTGGGTGTATCCTTCTCCGTATCTGGGGCCCAACACCTGGGTGTTTACGCCAGGATGATTGAGTGAAATTCCTGCGGGAGTGACGCCAACTTGGAGCCCCAGGCATCCGTTCTTGTCCCATAACACCCCCACCCCACCCCACCCCGCCCCGCCCCACCCTCACGTACAAGGGAGTAGGATCATCAGGAGACCTGGGCTCCACACGGGGTTCTACTCAGGGGCATTTGGTCCTCCTCCTTAGTGCCCTCTCCCCACCTCCTTCAAGACTGCGAAGTGAGAGTTTCCGGAGGCGTGTCTAGGGTCTGCTTTCCTGACTTGGAGGGCTGTGAGGAAAGGAACGGAACACGGGGACGGCAAGCGTCAGGATCGGCCTCTCCCCTAGAGTGGCTTCCCGCCTGTGCCCTCTTAAGTTACACTGCTTACTAAAATAGTGTGCTGATGCTGACACTGGGGCTTCTGTAGGAGCTCACGGGCTGGGATCTGAATCAGGCGCGCGCGCGCTCCTTTCTCCTTTGGTAAGCCTACCGGGAAAGTGAACACCCCTCCCTCCGGCACCACCAAGGTGCACAGCAGGAAGCAGCTTCCAGCTCAGAGGCCGGAGTGACAAAGGAGCCGAAGGGACCTGCTAGGCTTAAGTACCTCAGAGCTGCACACACGCAAAGCTGCCCGAGGGTCGGGGAGAAGGGCCCTCATCTGAAGAAACAGCCTTAGGACTCTTGGACAGCTTTTTTCTTACCTTCAGCCTTCCCTTTTTCACCTAGTGCCCCCTGGTGGCAGAATCCAGCAGGATGTCAGCCGATGAGCGGGGGTTTAAATGACTCCTGTTCCACCAGCAAAGGACCTTTCTTGATTTGAAGTTGGATACTGTTTGCTTGACGGCCCTTCCCCGGCCTGTTACCCTCAGACCGGGCAGTACTTGCCTCTCAACAATCTCAGGGAAACGCTGCTTCCCTGATACCATCACGCCTCCATCCAAACTCAAATGAAACAGTCCAGAATCTGGTAAGGCCAGCCCCACCTAAGCAGTGTGTGTTCCAAGAACAGCATTTATCACAGGTCCCAGCACACGGCAGGATCCAAAACTCAGAACAAAGTACATCAGTGCAAGCAGAGCTGAAAACACCTTGACCCTGGGGCTTGCATTCTAAGCAATCCTTTCCTCTTTAAGAGAAGGCAAGGCTGTCTCCCCCCCCCCCACACACACACACACCCACCTCCCACTCTTCCTTGCTTCCCCTGCCCCCCCTCTAGGCCCCTGAAACCTGATCTAATCCCTTGCATGCGGGTAATTTATTGGTCTATTGGGCTTTTCTATGGTGGCAAATTACATTGTCTTTATTCCTGGGCTCTGGCCCTGGAGGACTCACCACATTCCTAAGACTTCTTTCTCATGGTTGATCCTTCACACCCCCTCTGAGCCCCAGCAAAATAAGCTTTATTGGGAAGCTTTGTCATGCAAACAGGGTGGTAATAAGCAGGTCATTATTCTGAAAGATTGGGCTTGATTGGCGGTTCAAAGCGGGATTCCCGGGACAAACGGCCGTGGCTGTCCTGGTGCATAGATACGTTTCATCACACTGGTTGGTGTTGGTGTTCTGAGGTCTTTTCGTTGCCTTTCTGCTTCCCAAGAAGCACTGGTTGCCGTCCACAGAAAATAATGACATCTACTACCTGAGTCGTGTGGCTTCCCATCACAGCTCAATCCAAAAGAAAGGCACTGTGGAATGGCTAGCTGTAGGCAAATGCGCACTCCCTGAACCCTAGATACATGGGGGTGGGGGGGGCTGTCCCAGGTTTCCACCAGAGACAGAGCTGGGCACGTGGGGGGGGGCAGGGAGAGGCAGGGCAGGGCCTCTGAAATCTCAAAAAAAAACAAAAACAAAAAAACGTTTTCAGTGGGTACGTGGAGTAGGTGCCAGGATAGCTATGAGGAGGCCCCACTCTTGGGAGATTGACGGAAGGTGAGATGAGCCCCACTTTTGTATGTGCAATCCCCAGAAAAGAAAGATCACCCGACACTCACTGTGTGGCAGTCAGGGCCCTTCTGCCAAGCAGACCGCATCGAGGGCTTGCTCAAAACGGCTGGTTTTCTCCCTTTTTTGCATAAGATGCTTATAAGATTTGTCCTGGTAATCTGTGTATGAAGGCTGGCCTCGGAAGTCCCGGTTTACTGCCTGGAATCTCTTGCTTTGAGAGAGAGGGCCCGGGGTGGGGGTGGGGGTGGAGAAGAAGACAAAAACATCTTGGGAACTTCTGATAGGGGACCTTGCCCCTTTTGCTTTTGATGCCCAGCCAGGTTGCCTATAGGTCCCTAAGTGCTAAGCGGCCTGCAGTTGGTGATTTAGTGCTGTGGGCATGGGGTGCAGGGTGATACCTCTATAGAGTAGAGGTCAGGTGCTTCTCAGCTTACTGCCCATGAAGATAGTTCAGCCTTGGCATCTTTGAAGTCTCTCCCCCCAGGGCCTTTAGAAATGACAGCTGTATGTATGTACATCACTTAAGGCTGACAGGCCCCAGAGGGTCATGTTACCATCTGAAGAAGTAGCAGAGGGGACTCACTGGGCACACCCACTTCTGGCCCCAACTAATCACTGTCAGCATCAACTTGCAAGCTGGTGCCTTGCTGAGCTCTTAATGTCTCCAACCACGGTAGGAGAGTTCAGCCTTTTTCTGAAGCTCCAAATGAGGTTTTGCCAGGCTAGCTTAAGGTCTCAGAGCTGTGGGACAGCAGGGGGGGGGAGACCTCCAGAGTCAGAAATGGGTCATTTCTCAGGAGCATCTGTGTCCAGCAGCCTTCCACAAGCCTTTATGCTGGGAGAGCACAGAATTCGTTTGTGCTGTGACAACAACAGAACCAGTTGGGGGAACTGATCATCTCAGATGGTGTCTTGAGCAAAGGAAGTCTTGTAGTGAACACATTTTGAAAAGCATAGAAATGCAGCTGAAGCCGGGCGTGGTGGCGCACGCCTTTAATCCCAGCACTCGGGAGGCAGAGGCAGGTGGATCGCTGTGAGTTCGAGGCCAGCCTGGTCTACAAAGTGAGTCCAGGATGGCCAAGGCTACACAGAGAAACCCTGTCTCAAAAAACAAAAAAAAAAAAAAAAAAAGAAATGCAGCTGAGCCCTTGATGGGGAGGCCCAGTGGCACTCAGAGGAAGGATAGCAGGCTACTTAGAAGAGACTTGATACCCTATGAGCATATACAGGAGGAGGAGGTCCCCCTCAGTCACAGTCATAGGGGAGGGGAATAGGGTGAAAGCGGGAGGGAGGGAGGGAGGAATGGGAGGATCTGAACAGGTGGTTCCTGAGGGCTTGCTGGCTAATCAGTCCAGCCAGAACAGCAGCTTCCAGGTTCAGGGGACAGACCTTGTCTCAAGAAATAAGATAGAGGACCTGACTTCAACCTATATGCTGCACAGGACACACACACACACACACACACACACACACACACACACACACACACACACACACACACACACACACACACACGGTCACACACCGCTGGGGAGAGGGGATACCTCCATACACTTATACCTTACCCAGAGAATGAAAGGAAGGGAGGAAGGAAGACAGAAAGAGAGAGAAAAGCACTGAGGCAGCTTGAAGACCTGCACAGGCCCGCAGGTCTGAGGCACACTTGTGGCTTTGTGACCCAGGGCAGCTCCACCCCCTGAGGCCTCCTGCTGGTAAAATGAAGATAAAAATTCCTGCCCCCGGGGTAGTAGCCAAGGCCTGAGATGAAAGCAGCTTGGTATTGAGGAGTGGGGGTGGAGAGAAGACAGCAGTTTAGGAACTAGGAGCTGTGGTCACATCCTGCTTGTGTCAAGGAACCTAGGGGAAAAGCTAGTCAAGGCTCCTTTTTGCCTGTCTGTTGAAGGGAATTGTAAGTCCTGGAGGCATCTTAGAATTAAAGGCAACATCATTGGGCACGTGGTAAATCTTCAAGTCACGTTAGCAGTACTGACGACAGTTGAACAATGTTAACAGCACAGAATTCTCTTTCTTGGGAAGCCTTTCTTGAATTCTGCGGCCTTTGCTTGGTCAGCACTGCTAGCCCCGCCTGCCCCACCTCAGAGAGGTCACGCCACTGTGGGTTTGACCCCTGGATACCTGCCCCCAAACCCAAAGACCTCCATAAGTTATCATCCCCATTTCTGTGAGACTAACTAGATCGTGCCTGTGACCCAAGTCTATCACTGGCTGTTTGACGACTCAGTCTCCCCTCAGTCTCTCTGGCTAGAGAATCGCAAGTGTCCCCCTTTTTTTTTTTTTTTTTTTTTCCTGTCTTGCATAAAACCCAAGCTTTCTTCATTTGCTCCCTAGCAAGGACAAAATCGAGTTGCCAAGTTCAGGACCCAGCCCTTCTGTCTGCTCCATCCTCCAAGATGCATCTAGTGGGGAAGACATTCATGGGCACCATGCAAACTTCTGAGAGGATAGGATTGTGGAAGCAGGAAATGGGTGCCCTGAGTCAGGCCGGGGCAAAGGTCACCCAAGCTGGAGGGGTAGGGGTCACCAGGCAGAGGGACAAGAGCTTACTTGCTGCTTCTTGATCCATACCCTGTCTTTCTGCAAGTAGGATCAAGCCAGGCCTAGGTCACCCTGGGACCGGCGATGGAAGAACAGATTCTATGAAGTTAAATCTGCCTAGACCTTTGATAACTGGCCGGATGTAGCTCCATTGCCACGGGCTGCATAAAGAAGGCCCGGGAGGGAAATGAGGGAGGGTTAGGTGAGGTTTCTATCTCTGTGTCAGTCAGTGCAGGCTGTGGAACAGCACCCTAGGGCAGTAGTGATACACAACCCCATTTACTTCCATGGTTCTGGAAAGTAGGGCCAACACAGTCCGCTTCAGTTCCATGAGGGGGCTCTTCCTGGCTTGCAGATGGCCGACGTCAGCATCTTCGCTAGCATCTTCTCAGAGTGCAGAGAGAGATAGCAAGTTCTGGTGTTTCTTGTAAGGGCAGTAATGGCATGATGGGACTTTACCGTCACAAGCACATCTAAGCCTAGTCATGTCTCAAAGGCCACAATCCAAATGCTGTTATCTGGGGGATTGGGACGTATTTGCACAGAGAGGTGGAGTTCGATTCCTAGCAAGCAGCCTGGTGAAAAGGAGGTGGAACATGAGGCAGTGGGCCCACCGCACCAGTGCCTGAGCAAAGTGTGGCCCCTGCATAGGTGCCCCGCCCCCGTGGTGCTTCAGAAAGAGTACAAGCCGTCAGTGGACTGAAGGAGCTGCCCAGTTGGGGGTGATGTAGGGGTGAGGATGAGGAGGAGGATCCATCCACAGAGCTCTGGGATGACAGCTCAGGCCTCTGGGAGCAAGGAAGAGGAAGAAAGGGTTTAACTCCAAGTGAGGCAAGGCTGGAGCATTGCGCTGTAGAGGACACAGGTGTGTGGCCTGGCAGAGACTGCCTTTACCAGCAGGGTGCAAGCACCCCTGTCCCCAAAGTAGGTCAGAGCTCCATGGGAGATGGGCAGGCACATGTCACAGGCCAGGGTATCCCCAGGGGACCCTGTTCCCGTCCGCCTTACCCCCAAAGAGTTTTCTTCTTGTTTTGATGTGAAGCTGGATTTTATAAGGAAATCTGATGGCAGAGAAACACACTGGATTTTCCACAGTTAGAAGCCAAGTTATTGGCCTGAAGTAGCTGGAGCAAGGCCCCTCTCCCTTCAGATTTCTCCCGTGCCAGCATCGGGCTGGGACCCTCAGTCTTCTAACTGGACTTCCAGCTCCTTTATCCTGCGACCTGCATAGAAACGTTTATTCTGCTACAGTGGGATATGCCTGGCCATTCCTAGTCACTGTAGGTTGTATGGAGAAATCTAGAAGACCAGGAAAGGATAGATTGCTTGTCCACATAAAGATGAAGGCATGTTGAAGGCTCAGTTCTCAGGTGTGGCCGTCTCTTAATGGCTCAAGGTTTGTAACTTTTCATTTGCCAGCAAGGTGGCTCAGCGACATGCAAGCCTGAGAACACGGGTTCGATCCCTAGAGTCCACACAGGAAGCTCCACAGTCACATAGATTGTCAATGCCAGTGCACCACGACAGAGAGATGGGGGGATGGGGAGGGGGAGGCTGCCAGAATCTCATGGACCGGCTAGCCTGGAGCAGTAAGCATAGTAGGAACAACCAGAGACCCTACATCAACAAGGTAGGATGCAAGAACCAGCTCCCCAAAGATGTCCTCCTTCCACATGTAAGCCATGGCAGGCACACGCGTACACACATACACCCTCAAAAACAATAAGAATAACTAGAGCAGATTTAAGGTAACTCTCTCTATTAGCTTCACAAATTGCAAGAGAGAGAGAAATGACCCAGGAAGCTGGTGCCTCTGTGACGTCATAGCAGCTGACACTGACTGAATTTGTTAGTGTTCCCTGCCCACCCTAAGAAACAGTCCCTTGGAGCTAGTCAGCTAGAGGCAGGACCTCCAGAGAGACAGGTCTAAGACTTGTGGCAGGTAGGGTCCTCGGTGTCATAGGAAAGGTTGAAGTCAATGTGGCATTATGTCATTGTGTCCTGGTGGAGTGACTGGGGAATGCGTTGATTGATAAGGTTGCCTCCACACTTGGAACTGCCTGTGAGCAGGGGAGCCCTTGGCCCCACAGCTGTGTGAGGTAAATCGCTTAACACTCCAATTCACACTGTAGATCTCACGGTTAGGCCTCATTTCAAATGAGTATTATAAACATGTGGAGAGTTGCAAGGTCTCACAGTTGACGGAACAGATGCACGTATAAACAGGGTTTAAATTCCTATCAAATTCATGTTGCTTTTTTGCAAGAATTCCTGGAGGTAGCCATGAGGTATAAGTATCTTGCTTGTTCATTGTTTTCTTTCTTATGTATTGACTTTTTTTTTTATGCAAAAAGATGGTTGGTCAACAATCACCATCCCATCCCACTAAATGAAAATGCTGGCCCTTTGCTGCAATTTGGTTCCATATGTCTAGACCCTCGCCATAGCAGGCCGCGCAAAAGAATCTGGAAGGCTAGACAGGGCAAGTTATTCCACGGATCACTTATCAATGAGCATATATTACAGGTGATTACAGTTTAGATGCAGTCTCCCTGCATCTCCAGCCCACAGAGGTCTGTAGAAGAGGGTCCCAGTGTGATGGCATGCCTGTTTTTCTCCGTAGCCATCTCCCCCTGCAAGATCCTCAAGTGCAACTCTGAGTTCTGGAGTGCCACATCAGGCAGCCACGCCCCTGCCTCTGACGACGTGCCAGAGTTCTGTGCGGCCCTGCGCACCTACGCCCTGTGCACGCGGCGGACAGCCCGCACCTGCCGGGGCGACCTGGCTTACCACTCGGCTGTCCATGGCATAGATGACCTCATGAGCCAGCACAACTGTTCCAAGGATGGCCCCACCTCACAGCCACGCCTGCGCACTCTCCCGCCAGCTGGGGACAGCCAAGAGCGCTCAGATAGCCCCGAGATCTGCCACTATGAGAAGAGTTTCCACAAGCACTCAGCTACCCCCAACTACACTCACTGCGGCCTTTTTGGGGACCCGCACCTCAGGACTTTCACAGACCACTTCCAGACATGCAAGGTGCAAGGCGCCTGGCCTCTCATCGACAATAATTACCTGAACGTGCAAGTCACCAACACACCTGTGCTGCCGGGCTCTGCCGCCACGGCCACCAGCAAGGTATGGACCGGGGTCTGGGGAGGCTGGGCCAGGCCTGCAGGGTCACGCTGTTCAGGCTGTGCTGGCACCAGGGTCAGTAAAGAGGCAATGATTTACAAAGGACTGCTCTGAAGATCCCTTGTCAGGAGATTAGCCAACTTGGAGCTGTGTCTTATTTTCCTCTAGTGTGGTATTTCTCAGACTTATAGATACTCCTCGTGAGACAGCCATGAGATCCTATTCCAGTGTTGGAAACCAGCATATAGAATATATAAGTCTATTTGCTTGTTTAATTTGTTTTAAGCATTTCGAAAACACACGAGTAAATACACAGAGACTGTATTCACACCATTTCTACCCCCCCCCCACAACAACTCATGTGTCCTTCCCACTCCCTCTCAATTTATTGACCTCCTGTTTAATTGTTGTGACATCTACACGTATATTTTATGTTATGTGATACATATACACAACCTACCAAGGCCCTTTAATGTCACTTGTGTATATAGTCCACCAAGAGCTGCTGAGAGATGGAGAATCAGTCTTCTCCAGAAATGAGCCCCCTGATAGGTTATGCAGTCCCACGTAGTCAGCCAGAACACGTGTGCTTTTCAGCTGGGCAAAATAGGAAAAAGAATTAGCCTCGCACAGCACAGATGCAAGAAAGCCTCTGTGAGTGGGCTGGGTACAGTGTTTGGGAAACTTAGATTCTAGTGGGTGTGCTTACCTTTGTCCAAACGTGCGGCACAGGCGAAGACGGGAAACCAATTTCCTTATAGTTCTGAAAACAGAAGTTCAGAGGATGCTGGGAAAATGGCCCAGTCTATAAGGTGCTTGTCAAGCAAGTGTGAGGATGGAAGTTTAGATGAGCAGCGCCCACTGGGGAAGCCACGCAGCCTGCAATCCCAGCCTCGGGGGCGGGCAGAGACAGAAAGCCCCTGGGGCTCGCCGGCCATCTTGCCTAGCTGAATTGGTGAGCTCCCAGTTCAACTGGAAGCACCTCAGAAAAGATAGCAGAGACTTGAGGAAGACACCTATATTGATCTCTGATCTCTGACCTCCACGTGTCCATGGACCTAGGGACACTTTACATGCATACATACATATATACAAACACACACACACACACAAGTACAGAATTCAGAAATGCTCTAAACGATCACTCTCAAGCCTTTGGTGTGGTCTCACCACCCCCCGCCCCCAGACTCTGTCTTGGTAGAAGCATATTGAGTCTGTGATCTGCGTTCCTCTCTCTGGACCAGTGGCCTTGCCTGCCTCTACGGCTGCACGTATAAAGGCAGCAGTTGTAGAAGGCGTTGTCTGTGTCCCCACTCCAGGATGCACATACCCCTCCTGGCTGATTTTACCACTGCACATCTGGGATGAGGCTAGACGTGGGGTATTTTTTAAAGCCCTCACTGGAGTCTGGGGATGTGATTCAGTTGTTAGATTGCTTGCCTAGCATTTAGTCCCCAGTACCACATAAAACTGGACATGGTGGCTCATCCCTGTAATCCCACGACTTAGAAAGTGGAGCAGGAGTCAGTTCACGGTTATCCTTGCCTAGACAAGTGACTATGTAAGCCTGGACTAAGTGAGACCTTGTCTCAAAACAAATAAAACAAACGAACAAACAAACAAATCATTCAGTAGTTAAGGTGCCCTGTTTCTCCGTGACTTACCTGGACACTGAGATCAGGCAGACGGAGCCTTGAACACCTGAAATGGGGGAAGATAGAATGGATACGAAGGCACTTTACAAGTACCCTAGAGGCTGTCCAGAAACCCTCATTCCTCCTCCCCGGGGCCAGCCCTGTCTGCCTAGTGTAGTTCCACTTGATCAAACAGGAGGTTCCCCACCCAAAATGTACTTGGTGGGGAACCCCAAGCTAGACTTTGACTTCAGCCAGGACAACTCCAGAGCCAGGCAAGATCTCCATTGCCACAGAGTCAGCTGAGGGCCATTCATTCTCTCTTCCTAGGAGGGATCAGTGTCTGGGGGGCCAGAGCTCAAGTCCTGCACACTAGCCAGTGCTGGGGACAGCTAAGTGACATAGCCCCATTTCTCAGGCAAGGGCATACTCCTGCCTGCCCCAGGTTCCCCCTGCTCTCTTCTGTCGGGGAAGGGAAAAGGGAAGGTCTCCAGGGGCCTCAGACTTGCCAGGAGGTCCAGTATCCAGGTGAAGGGGCAGTGCTGTCAGGCAGTGGAGACATGTCTGCCCTCCTTAGTGCCTGGCTTCTATGTGCTGCCAACCCTGTCACCAGAGCCCCCTGGGGCTTCAGGCTGGCTAGGAGACAGTGGGTCTATTTCCCCCAGGAGGAATGTGTTGGAAGACCACATGTCAGGCAGTGCCAGGCTGGCCCACAAGGCTGTTTCTGTTCCCTTCTCTCCCTGCCACACCCTAGGAGAGGATAGTGGGGTGACCTGGCAGCCAGAAAAAAAAAAAATGCTCCATTGCTGCCACTTCCTTCTGCTCTGGTGGCCGTGACCTACCAAAGGTGTTTTCTTTCTGGACCCTCCTACTGAGTAGGAAACAAATGTGTCTTCACCATGGTTGCCCTCCCAGGTTCATAGTACCAGGTCATGGCAGGAGATCTGTGGCTAGAACAGTCTCCTCCCCGTCCTGGCCCTCAGAAGACTTCAGGGTACCCCAGGCATGCATCCAAACACCTTCCTGCTGCTTTCAGCTGCTCACCACCCTCCTTCCCCAGAGCCAAGATAAATGAGTCCTGGAAGCCTGAGGCGGTAGATTCTAAATGCAGCAACAAACACAGCTCTGGAAGAGACCCAGCCTCCCTGCCCACCCCATGCTGTGGGCTCCTCCTGAGGGCCGACATCTGGGCACCCCGGGAGGCCTAAGGATACAAAAGGGCTGGGGACCCCAACTGGCTGATGCTCTTTTTGACCTAGGAAAGCGTGATCACCAAATGTGACAACAGAGCCCAAATACAGAGCTGGAAGTGACCAGGGAGACCTGAACCTATGCCTCCTTGGGCACACTTAGGCTGTGTACCGGAGGCAATGTGCCTGGCCTTAAAACACCTAGACAGCTGAGGCACACCTAGACCCCAGCCCTCAGCAAGTAATGCTGTCCACAAACCAGGTTGGGCTAATTGCTCGCTTGTTTCTGGCCTTCATTCCCTCCCTCCGCCTACCTTTCAGATGTCCACTCGGATTCAGGCTCCATGCAGGGCCCTGGGCACCTAGGAACTGCCTGAACAAGAACGGGAAGCCTTCCCCAACTCAGGTCAGCATGGAGGCTTCCAGAGTGGTTATAGGGTTGTGTGGCAGAGCTTGACCAGGTTAGCTTTCCTCTGTGGCCTAGACCTTTGAACTCAGGAGGCAGAAAACTCTCCGACCCCATCAGCCTGGGCTCTGCTACAGACCAGACAGTGACAGTACTGCTGTCCGTAGCCAAGCCAAACTCAAAGCTTAGACCAGACCGGGAGCCTTGTGGTCCCCAGGTGAGCTACCCCCCTCAGTGGCCAATTCCCAGTGCCTTGGCATTCTGCCATTCTTGGAGCCTGTTGCTCCCCAAGTGTATGTGTGCTCTCTGATTTAGCAGCCTGGACTCCCCCTTCATGCCAGCCCCTTACCACCATGCTGTGCCCTCCCTGCCGGCAGCTCCTGGCTCTGCCCAGGGAACTGGTAGAGTCTGCCACTGAGCTGATCCTTGACGACAGTGAGAGTCCCCAGTGAAGGAACAGGGAAACATAGTGCCCCCAGGGAAGCAAGGGATGGAAGAGACTTTGATCCCCAAGAGGTGTAATCTCTGGGGACTTCATCCCACCAGAGCCCAGATTCTAGCTTTAACCCCCTACCCCACCTCCCAGATTTAGCCCCAGCCTGGTCCTTACTCTGACCTGGTAGCCTTGCCCACCCACGGTTATGGAAGCCACGTACAGAAAGTCCAGCCCCATACAGACAGGGCCTCACCCAGGGGCTTTGGTCAAGCCCAGGATGCTACCATTAGCCCTCCAGGTCCCTCCCTCTGCCTTCAAGGGCCCGCCTACAGAAGGGTGGACTCGTCAGCCAGCTTCCCAATCCAATGCCTCCTCCCAGTTTGGCTTGATGTGCCCACTTTACAGGCAAGGAAACCGAGACTCTGAGGGAAGGAACTTGTATCTCTCCACCCCTAGCACTCAGAGGCCTATTACAACACTTCAGTGGCCTCTAGGGGTTGTAGACTCTTGCCCCCTCCTGTACCCCCAACCCCTGGCTTCAGATGACATCACTGACATCCTCCCCACCCTCCATCCCTTCATCCCTCCCCCCTTCCCACCCCATCCCCCACCCCACCCCCGTGTTGAGGAGGGCCACTGAGAGATCCGAGGGCCCCTTTGAAAAGGGGGGTACCAAAGGCTGAGAGACATCCATCCATGGTGGGTTGGCAGCGGGCCGCTAGGCTTTCGGCAGGCCCCCTTCATGTTGTTACTTGTGGCTTCGTCCCTGGCACAAGTGCCAAGGAGTCAGGCAGCCTGTCAGCCTTCCAGGAGGCTGTCTCCACAAGAGATGGCGGTTCGAGCCAAACCAGCCTTTCCTGTTCTGAGGAGACTGATGACACTTGGAAAACTTGGAGCCCCCTTCCCCATGTCTGTGTGGCTCTGTACATGAGATGAACACCAGCGTCTCTCACTTTGCCATGCTTTCCCAGACCACCCTAGCTGGGCCACCTCTATTCCTGCAGGTGCCTTCACACCACGGTGGGCAAGCTCTTGGCTGGGAAGAAAAGGGGAGGCCGAACCATATGAAGTCGCCGTTTTTATAGGTCAGGGACCGGAGAGTAAGTAGTAGCTGCACTTTCATGTGGCCCTGGGCTTACGGCTCTGAGGCGGGGACAGGCTCTGTTGACATCCCATGGGAGGCCTTGAGAGGAAACCAGGAAATGGAGTCTCATGTTTAGAAAGCTGCATGGCCAGTGAGAGTGCCTTCAGAGCTCAAATGCTGGGGACACAGCCCTCCCCAGCCTTTCTCTCTACAAAGCAATAGATGGGGCTGGTCACTCATCACATAAAGTGCACAACATGGGAAGGTGCTTGTTTCTTTTTAAAGCCAGAAGGAAAATATTAGTATGGTCTAGCCCAGACTGTGCTTGTTTTGTGGTGGTGGTTTTGGTTTTTTGTTTGTTTTTCTCTATGCAGCTCTGGCTATCCTAGAACTTGTTCTGTAGACCAGGCTAGCCTTAAATTCAGAAATCTGCCTACCTCTGCTTCCCAAGTCCTGGGATTAAAGGTGTCTGCCCACCACCGCCTGGCCTGTATTGGTTTTTATACAAGTAGAATCTAAAAGACCTTGAAGCAGGGGTTTTTGTTTTGTTTTGGCCCTCGGGGGGAGGTTGTTATATATTTGGGTTGGTTTTTAATATTTCTATAGAGGAAGGAGCCCACCCAAAACAAAACAAAATCCGGAATACCCTAGCTCCTGAAAGACGCATGCAGCCTGCCCTTGCTGATGTCCGGCCACCCCTCCTGCCTCTGGGCCTTCTCAGGTCCCAGGACCCCTGGATACCACCATTTCCTACCTGGTTAGCATGGGGGACTCCCCAGAACAAGATGGTACTGAGCCGAGGAACTCCTCCCAAACTTCCGAGCACTTGTCAGCCTGCTCAGTGTGTGGTGGGCAGAAGACTCTGGGCTCCGCTGCCCTGGCCTGAGGCCTCCCAGGTTCCTTGCAGCCTGGACCAGCAGCCAGGCATTGTCTGTCAATCCCCAGTTTTCACATCTGGCCTTCCTGGATGACCGTTCTGCGACACCGCCCCCCCCCCAACCCAGGTGTTTTGACTCTCTTACCCCTGACCATCCGCACGATTTTCCTGGTTTCCAGTGCTTATACTTGCTGAAGCAGAGATTTCCTTTAGCGCTTCCAGTATTGCCCCTTGATGCTGTGAGCCTTCCCGGCTCTTTCTGCTGCTGCACATACCTACTGAGCAGCCAGGCAGAGCACCCAGCCTCAACCAGGCCCACGTGCCATCAGCAGCCGGGGTCCCTTATCCTGGCAGATCTTCTGGTGTAGAAGCAGGGGCAGCATCCCCCTGGAGGCCCTATCAGCTAGCTAGCCAGATCGCTTGTTCTATACAGAGAGGGCAGTGGTAACTGAGCCTGGGAAGGGACAGCACAAGGGCTGGAGGGGTGACTCTAGGTGTCACCTCTCCCATATGCTGCCTCCCTTCCTGGCGTCAGGCTGGGTTGCCAGGTTCTTGTTGCCCTCCCAGGGGCAGTGCCTTGATGGTGCCCAGAGAGGTTTCTGTCCTACCCTTACCCCCAGCCAAACAGCTGGCCCCTGAGCAGCAGCTGGAGGAGGGGGCCATTCTTTGCATAGCATTCTTCCAGTCTCCAGCCTTGCATTGCTGTCCCTGGAAAACAGCCAGACACCTCTCCCAGGATGACAGGCAGGAATGTCACATTGGGCCCTTTCCCGGGCTCCCCAGCCTCCTACCCTGCAAACTAGTGGCTAGAAGACCCTGGAGCAGTGGTCTTCTCAATCCTCCTCATGCTACGGCGCTTTCACACAGCTCCTCATGTTGTGGTGACCCCCCCCCCAACCATAAAATAACTGCCACCTCATAACTGTCATTTTGCTACTGTTATGAATCATAATGTAAATATTTTTGGAGGTAGAGGTTTGCCAAAGGGGTCGTGAACCACAGGTTGAGAACCGCTGCTCTGGAGGTTAGAAACCCAAAACTGAAATCCCGTTTCTGCCTTTCAGGGCTTGGGTGGCCTTCGGCAAGCTGCTTGCAGTGCTCTGAGCAGCTGTAGAATTGCCGATGTTACCTGCTCTAAGGATAGGAACTGCGGTCCCTGGAATGCCAAATACAGGGAGGGTCTCACTCCCAGGACAGCCTGATGACCTGTGGGCTGCATTTGGAAGTGACCTCCCTGCTCAGGCCCGCACGGAGGCATCACCCATAGCCTAAAGTCTCTAGCTTTCTTTGGTTGGCTGCCACCTTCTTCCTTTCCTTCTTCTTCCTCCTCCCCAGCTTGAACTGATCCCCAGAATTGGCTTGGGGCCATGACCTCCGCCCTCTGGCTTGCATGGATTTTGCCCACTCATCTCCCCTTGGGCATTCGAGTCCTCCATTCTACCTCCTGGTGGGCTCCATGCAAGGTACTCGGGGCCTCAGCAGACCTGCCCCTCCCAGCTTTCTAGCTTCTGCCACTGCTGGCATCCTTTGGCTCATGGCTGTACCTTTCTCATCTCCACCTTCCTAGTCACACTGCCTCTTGGCCATCTCTCCCGGGACCGTGCATCTCTGTAGAAACTTGTGGTTGTCCTTGGGCCCACGCAGGTGATCCAGTATGTCTCCATCTCACTACAGTCACATCTACTGAGCCCCTTTTGCCATATCAGGGGGTACTCATGAGGTGAATGATGTTTGAGGAGCAGTTTTTATCCTGATTGTGGAGGACTAAGGATTTTTTTTTTTTTTTTTTTTTTGGTTTTCCAAGAGAGGGATTTTTTGTGTCTCCCTGGCTGCCCTAGAACTCACTCTGTAGACCAGGCTGGCATCAAACTCAGAGATCCACCTGCCTCCCAAGTGCTAGGCATGTACCACCTTTTATTTTTAATTGGACCATTTAATTTTATCATTATGGTTCACCTCTCTCTATAGTGAATAAGCTGTTGTTGCTGTTGCTGTTGTTCTTCTTCTTGTTTTTTAATTACAGTACTGAGCTGAAGTTTTTCTAAGTAATTTTAATATGTTAAAAAACAAACAAAAAAGTTACAAAGAAAAATATTAAGTATACAACAGTACAGATGGCATTGAAGTGTGACCACTGTGGAAAAGGGAGGGTCCACAGCAACCTGGGGCCACCTCCGGGGTCCCTGAAACCTCTAAGGCGCGTCTCCTCACATCCTAACCCATCCTCTTCTGTCCCCTCCTCCACAGCTCACCATCATCTTCAAGAACTTCCAAGAGTGTGTGGACCAGAAAGTGTACCAAGCTGAGATGGACGAACTTCCGTCTGCCTTTGCCGATGGCTCCAAGAACGGTGGAGACAAACACGGGGCCAACAGCCTGAAGATCACAGAGAAGGTGTCCGGCCAGCATGTGGAGATCCAGGCCAAGTATATAGGCACCACCATCGTGGTCCGACAGGTGGGCCGTTACCTCACCTTTGCCGTCCGCATGCCCGAGGAGGTAGTCAACGCTGTGGAGGACCGCGACAGCCAAGGCCTCTACCTCTGCCTGCGGGGCTGCCCGCTCAACCAGCAGATCGACTTCCAGGCTTTCCGTGCCGACGCCGAAAGCCCTCGTAGGCCGGCAGCTGCCAGCCCCTCTCCTGTGGTCCCCGAGACATTCCCGTATGAGACAGCTGTAGCCAAGTGCAAGGAGAAGCTGCCCGTGGAAGACCTGTACTACCAGGCCTGTGTCTTCGACCTCCTCACAACTGGTGATGTGAACTTCACGCTGGCCGCCTACTATGCCTTGGAGGATGGCAGGATGCTCCATTCTAACAAGGACAAGCTGCACTTATTTGAAAGGACTCAGGCACTGCCGGGTGCTGTGGCCGCAGCAGCATCTCCCTTGGCGCCCCAGGTGTTCATTGGCACCCTCACACTCCTAGCCCTGCTGCCTCTGTTGTGCTAGACGGTTGACCTTGTAGGGTACATAAGAGGGCATATACTCTGCCCCCGGCCTTGGGCGGCTGCTGCCCTTGGCTTCTCCTTTGTCTGAGGGCCCAAGTCAGCATCAGGGTGTGGCCCAGCAGGTGGGCTCCCTGTGACCCAGTGTTCTCTGCACCCTTCAGCAGCAGAGGTGGCCTCTGGCTTGATGGCCTAGACACAGTTCCCTCAGAATTGTCATCATCCATTTTGGCCAGGGCTCGGGGCCTGGGACAGCCCTGCCCTCTCTCTTAGTGCACGCGACAAGCTTGTGGTGTTTGATGCTGTGTTTTTGTGACAGTAGAGATATATGAAAGGGAGAGAAGCTCCCTCCACCCCCGACCCCACCGTGTGAATGTGCGAACCAGAGCCCCCCCTAAGCTGAAGTCCCACCCCTACCACCAGAGAGACACTGGGAAAGTCGGCTCCTTCCACACCCTCACAATGCACTGAGACAGGCCCGGCTGACTGCTGCACACCTACTCTGGGGCCTCCTGTGCCCTCCCACACACTGCACACACTGTTACACAAGCACACTCGCACACATTAAGCCCATCGGGACACCCCAAGACTGAAACATCTCCGCGGTTCTTTCCCCTGGCAGGGCCTCCTTAGCAGTGTGACACCAGCCAGAGAGCCCTGCTCAGCATCTTTAGTAAATGGATATCACTTTGTAGCCAGCAGGCAGTGCCTTCCTGGTACCTTCCTACCCAGTGCTACACAGAGACTGCCCTTGTGCATCCACCTACTGCAGATGCGATTTCGAGGTGCCCCACAGTTCAAGGGAGGGTGTGTTGTGGCCTGAGATCTAAGCGGTGCCACTCGTAGGCTTGAATCCCCATCTCTTGCTCCACCCTCAGCCCCTCTCCCATTGCGCTTAAGAAATCAAAGTGCTTGGTTCTGAATGTTTCAACAGAGTCGTGATCCTCTGGCTCCTGCCACCCACACCCATACCCTGGCAACAGAGGTAAGAGTTTCCCAGAAGGAGCTCCGAGGCCTCCGTGTGAGCAGCAGATCCAGTGGATAGGGCCAGCTGGCCTGCCCTATCCCGTGCTCTCTCCTTACCTGCCTCCTAGACTTCCCTGGCTGCTGGTCAGCAGCTCCACCCCGAGCCCTCTTGTCTGGATTTCTTCAAGTGGGGGGGGGGGGCAGCATCTAAGAGGCCTTCCTGCACCGTGTACCCTGGCAGCGTCTCTTCCCACTAGAACCTTCTTTAAACTCTTGGGCCACACGGCCGAAGGCCTGCCACTGGGAGCCTGGCTTTCCTTCAGCTCATGGTGAGCATCCATCCACAGAGCCTAGAGCGATTCCCATCTCTGCTGCTGTTCCAGAGGCCCCCCCAAGGTACCAGCATAGTGGTGCAGCTTGGCCCCATGAGCTCCCCAGCCGGCAGCCCCACAGCCCTCCCTACTCAATGTTTGTAGCAGCCCTCTGCTGCTCCCCAGGGACCTCTCATACACTGGCCAGGAGGCTGCAGAGCCTGCCTCTCCCTCCCAGAGGTCCTGACCCCCTGCCAAAACCACATGGGTAGCTGGGAGAGGTCAGCTCAGCCCCTCCTTCTCCCTGCTGGTTTTTTAGCTAATCCCTATGTTGGAAGTAAAAAAAAAGAAAAAAGAAAGTTGAAGCACTTTATTTTGGTTGTGTTTGATCACGGTCTGCTTGGAAGTGGGGACCCCTCACTGTGTCCACATGTCTGCGACCTGTGCGGAGTGTCACTGCGTGTACATACTGTAAATTATTTATTAATGGCTAAATGCAAGTAAAGTTTGTTTTGTTTTGTTATTTTCTTTTAGAGGAGATGTTGGAGTTTATTTTCTAAACAGAGTTTGGTCCTTGTGGGGTGGAAAGGTGAGGTGGATGTGTCCCGCAGCGGAGTGGGTCGAGATGGGCTGTGCTTTGGGCAAATGTGTGCTCAGTTGTCCTGACCTGTGAGATGGCAGCTGTCTGATCACCATAGCCCTCTGAGATTAGTTGTCCTCCTTACCTTGAGCAGTTAGAAAGACTTGTTTGGTCTGGTTTCCCTTGCTCTAGAGGCATTGGTGCAGACTGATGCTGGAATGCTGGAAGGCTGTGGTCTGACTTCTAGGACAAAGTTGGAGAGGCCCACAGGCTGGTCTGAGGCCCATAATGGCTTCATTCAAGCCAGTGTTGCCCAGGAGCCCCAGCCACAAGTCAACTCTCAGCCTCCTCAGCATCCCTTCTGTACCCAACCCAGGGTCCCAGTGACATAGTAGGACCACTGTCCAGACCTGTGTAAAGCCAGGTTCACTGCTGACTATGCTCATATGTCATCCACTTAGAAAAACAAAACAAAACAACTACCCAGTGTCAGCGTCAAGGGACTCAAAGCATTTAACAGATTACGAACCAGGTGAAATGCACCCACCTGCACTGTGCCTTAGCAAGGGCAGAGTCAAGACATACCTAGGTCTGTTTTGCTCCAGCTAGTCTGCTCCTGGTACCACAAGCCAGGCTGATGTCCCAGGTAAGTGACCTTGAGCAAGTCATCGAACTCTAAAAACCCATCCCTAGTTTTACCAGCTGGAAAGTACCTATCCCGTGGGGTTATTTGGGTCAGTGAGTTCATGCTTGCAAAGTGACATGGGGGTCTGAGACTGGGAGGTTAGAGACTGGAGTGTCTGACCTGCCTCATTAAGGGTTGACTTCATTAGGGAGATAGTGCCTGAAGAGACTACAGACGCATGTACAGAAAACATGGGCACAGGTGGGCTGTGTGCTCAGGTGATGGTTTCATAGATCGGAGTCAGAAGCAGGTTTATTACATCTGGCTGAGCAAGGACGCTAGCTAATCTCAGTAGTGGAGCAGTAAACATCTGGAAGGAGGAAGCTGCAGGGGACGCTTTCTGGACACACTGACAACTTCTGCAGGGGACCCTGAAAGGCTTTGCCAGGCCAGTGAGTCGAAGGCATTGGGGTCCTTGACATGGCTATGTGAATGCAATGTCATGCATTCACTCAGGACGTCTATCTGTTCCCCATAGGGGAGGCATCCACACAGCCAGGGAAGGAGATGAAAAGAAAGGCCAGCAAGAGGAGAAATCCACAGCTTTTACGCCCACCACACACACAACCCCAACACCAGATGTGAGGGGAGGACCATCAAGTACCCTCCTTAAATTTTTAATTTTAGCACAAACTTCTAAAGAAACACTGAAGGATTTTCATACACCCACCCTCCTGTATTGTCAGTACTGGAAGGCCTCACCCTCAGTGGTCCATTGGATATGTTCAAAATAAGTAAATAAAAAGCAGAACAGCACAGAGGTGGCACAGCCACTGGCACCAGCCACACACACAGGACAGAGTGTGGAAAAGTCGGCACACAGGGAAAAAGTCTTTCATTCTCCATCAGATGAAAACGCTATATGACGCTTGCCAAAAAATATTTTTGGCTTGGAAATTTTTCAGGCCCCTAAATTTAACCCACAAGAATTCTTTCCTAAATACCGCACCACTCAGTTGCCTTCATGAACGGGGGAATTTGCATCTCAAGAGTATGGGCCCCACACCTCAGGCTTAGTATTTTGTCATTGTGCATGGCAGTCTAGGTCTGCAGACCTGGGTCAAGGCCAGTCAGCCTGTCTACACAAGGGGTTTAGCACAACCTCTCCGGGCCCATCCCAGGCCCAAATAGCCTGTGTTACTAGAACACAGATGGGGTGCAGTGGGTGTGTGGCTCAATGTTAGGGCACTTGCCTATGGTGTGAGACACCTCAGGTCCCCGGGTTCAGCCCCCAAGCAAAAACAAATAAGTGAAAGAATTCTTATAAAGAGTTCTCACTTGACAAGCCAGAATTTGCAAGGGTGCAAAACAGAAAAGGGCTGATAAACAAAATCTGATAACTGACTGGAGAAGTTTGGGGGGAGTAATTATCGGAACTCTCTCATGGAGGCCCAGGAGAGCCAGGCAGCACTGGAGCCCATCTGTCGTGCCCAAGCATGGCTCAGAGCAGGGGTGGCGTGTGGGCTTGGGCAGCAGCTGACTTGGCGTCGGAGCTGGCTTCTGCCTGTTGCTAGCTGTGTGGTCTCCCTTGGATTTTTTGAGTCTTACATTCCTGATCTGTAAAATGGAATTACACATAGCTGCCTCCCAAGGTCCTATGGAAATCTAATGAGCTAGCTCCTGGCACAGAGACTCAACAAAAACAAAGGAACCCAGCAAAAGATAGAGGTCCCTGTGGCAATGGCACATAGGCACTTAGTCACTTGTCTGTGGGGACAAGTCCTGTATTCTCGATGGGGAGACAAACCAATAAGTGATACTTACATAATCTTAACAACCCATGTGGCAGACCCCAAAAAGAGAGAAGCGGGTTCCTTCTGAGTGGCCCAACTATGGAAGAGTGAGAAGAGATGCTCCCCTTGTGGTGATGGTGGGGGAAGTGGGGGGGAAAGATGCTCCCCTTATGTGTGTTTGGGGGGCGGTTAAAAGGCATGTCTGACTAACTCACCACACTAATTTCCGGAGTAAGGCACGTCAAGAGCTAGAGGGAGCATTTTACAAAGAGCAGAGAATGCTGTGGATCTGGGGCAGCACAACCCAGAGGGAGGTCTCAAGGGGTGAGCCCAGGCCAGTGAGGTAACAGAAGTCCCAGGGTGAGACTACACAGCAGCCAGGGCGTGGCAGACCTGGGCTGAGGAAATAATACAGTCTCTCTCTGTCTCTGTCTCTGTCTCTGTCTCTCTGTCTCTCTCTGTCTCTCTGTCTCTCTGTCTCTGTCTCTGTCTCTGTCTCTCTCTCTCTCTCTCTCTCTCTCTCTCTCTCTCTGTGTGTGTGTGTGTGTGTCTGTGTGTGTGTGTCTGTGTCTCTCTCTGTCTCTATCTCTGTTTCTGTCTCTCTGTTTCTGTCTCTCTCTGTCTCTCCCTCTCCTCCCTCTCCCTCTCCTGCCTCTCCCTCTGAAACAGTCTCCTGTAGTCCTGATTGCCTCAAATTCTATGTGCATCGAAGGATGACCTTGAACTTCTAACCCTTCATCTTCATGCCCTGAGGTAGAATTACAGGTGGGCACCACTATCCTGATTTATGCAGTGCTGGGATTGGAACCCAGGGCCTAGTATACACTCAACAAACATTTCTACCAACTGAGCTACAGTCCCAGCTACACAAGCTCAGCACCACTGCTCTGTAGAGGATAGACAAGCCATCACATAAGACACTGCCACCACATAAGATGAGACCAAAGCAGTGGCTGAAGTGGAAAAAATGTGTGAAAAATGGTGATGTTGTGTCTCTATGCAGTGTGTGTGTGTGTGTGTGTGTGTGTGTGTGTGTGTGTGTGTGTGTGTGTGACATACCCACGTACCATGGCATTCATGAGGAGGTCACAGAACAACTTAACAGGAGTGGGTTCTCTGTTTCCACTCTGCAGGTGCCAAGGTCTGAACTCAGGTTGTCAGGATTGGTGGCCGGCATCTGTGCTACTTAAGCCATCCCAGTGGACCTAAACTTGAACTCCCCTGAGCACATGTTGAAGGCATACTCTGCTCTCAGAATGAACTCCCCAAACAAAAGGAAGTGGACAGACAGGCCTCTTGCTCAGCTGTGGTGGACAGGGAGATTAGTAGAGCCACTGTGGCTAGCAGAGAATGCTGGAGCACTCCAAAGGCTACGTTTCACCAGAAAGCCTTGGGGCCCATGCTCAGGTAGCCCCAAGCCAGGTGCTTGGAGAATGGCAAGCGATTCACCAAGGTTGGGCTTAAGCGAGCAAAGGCTCCGCTGTGCGGATGGAAAGAAGCAAGCATTTAAAAAAGAGAGTGCAAAGTACACTACAGTCACATTGAAGGAGTGCCAGCCAGTAGGCACAGACTGCAGATCCGTGCTCAGTTCCTGGCCTTGCCTCTTGCTCATGGGGTCACTAGACCTTGCAGTGAAGGTGGGTTCCTACTGCAGGAAGGGAGGTTGGGAAGACGGATGTGGAGATGATGTCCAGGAAAATGTATGGAGGAAACACGAGGCACACCTACACACACACCACCCAGGGCCACCAAGACGTGCCATACCCATAGACACAGCAGGTGCCACACTTTCTTCACTGTTCTCTCCCACAGGCTAATCTTTTAGGTGCAGTCCAGAAAGCAAATCTCTTCACTCTAATTGGTTGACAACCTCTTGAAACATGAAAAGCTACTCAGCACTCTCTAGCCAGGGTCAGTGGGAAGCTTTCTACCCCAATCCCACCCCAACCCTCTAACCGGGGTGTCTAAGGGCCTTCAACTTCATAGAAAGATATCATCTGTTTCTATTGACCCAAAGCACCTACTAGGTGAATTCACAGCTCTCCCTCTCAAACTTTGTCATCCTGCTGAGCTTCTTTGTTGTTGTTTTTGTTGTTGAGTATGTTGATGTAGTTTCTCTGTCCTGAACTCACTTTGTAGACCAGGCTGGCCTCGAACTCACATCGAGCCACCTGCCTCCACCTCTGCCTCCCGAGTGCTGGGGTTAAAGGTGTGCACCACCATGCCCAGCTTCTGCTGAGCTTCTTAAAATGGCAACTCTGGCCATTTTATTCTTCCCTCCGTCCGATATGGTATCAGTACCATCATCCAGCAGTATGGCCCCTATGGAGTGTGCCAGCCATGTGCAAGTATGGTGGTGGCAGTGGTGTGGCAGGTGTGCTTCTGGGATCAGACAAGACCCTAGGGAGCCCAATTCCTAAGGTCGCGGTGACCAGACTGACCATTGTCACCTTGTTCTTGCCTCAGGGTGACCTTGGAAGGATTCATCCACATTTGAAATCACACCAGCTCCCAACTCTCTTTCCTGAAGGGATTGGAGTCGTTCTTTGGACCTTTAGGTGCATCAACATGTCCCAGATGGGCTGGCTTGGGGTAAGAGATAACTCACCAAGAATAAGATGCTAAAGCTTTAAGAGAGTTGGAGATGGGGCCAATAGCAGTCCCGGAAGCTCTTCCTCAAGGCAATAGGACAAGAGTCTGGGCCCTTACTGGGCCTGCAGGAATCAGTCAGTGGTAAGGACATGCATCGCTCCTGCAGAGGACCAGACTTCAGTGCCCAGCATCCATGTCTAGCAGCTCATAATCATCTTTAACTCCAGCTCAGAGGATCCAACATCCTCTTCTGACTTCCATGGGTACTTGCACTCACATGCACACACCTACACACACACACACACACACACACACACACACACACACACAATTGTGGATGGCCACAGTGTACAGCAGTTTATGCAAGAGCACTTTTGGGCAGAGCCTAGCTGGACCCTGTCATTCACGGGCTCCATGCCAGGGTGGGTGAGTAACAATTGCTCCTCGCCTCAGCTGCCTTAGCACTTCTATCACTGGGTTGTCTTGTCAACTAACTGGAGTGTGTAGGGAGACCACTGTCACTCAGAGATGACCATTTTCATGCCAGGCACAGTTTGACCTAGCTCTACCTGGTCCCGTGCCAAACTCGAGTGCACAAACATCATCCTCAGCTACAGCATTCTATTGAGAAATGGAGACAAAGCCCCAAGTTGGAACTGCACTCAATTCATGACACATCACACACACACACACACACACACACACACACACACACACACACACACACACACATACACACACACACACACATACACACACACATATGTGCACACACAGCGGTATTTTCATCACACTTTCCTCCTGACAGGTGGGCCAAGGTCAAGAGAAGTCACCTAACTTCTGAAGGTTACAAAAAGTTCTCTAAGTGGCCCTGCCACTCCACACAGCTTCCTCTCTCCAAGGCCAAGACAGTCTCAGGAGTCCCCAATAGGAGTGAGGTCCACTTAGGGCTCGAGTTTGGGGTGACCAGGGAAGGGGCCAGCCCCACCACCAGCACACACACCCCTACAGGCTAGTTGGACAAGGAGACTCCAAAGCTAGACTCAGAAGAGAGACAAGCTTGGAGAAAAAGTTGGGTTGAGAAGATAACCACCTGGTCTAAGGTCTGAGAGACTTGGGATCTGGGCTGGCTAGCCTTATGTCAGCTTGAGACATACAATACAATTATCTTAAAGGAGGGACCTCAGCTGAGAAAATGCCTCCATAAGATCTGGAAGTAAGGCATTTTATTAATTAGCAATGAAGGAGGGCCCCACCCATTGTGGGCAGTTCCATCCCTGGGCTGGTGGTCCTGACTTCCTTCGATGGTGAAGAATGAGGTGGAAGTGTAAGCCAAATGGACCCTTTCCTCTGCAACTTGCTCTTTGGTCCTGGTGTTTCATTGCAGCAATGGAACTAAGATGGGGTCCAAGGAGGAGTTGTGCCAGTGTGCCGGTGGATTATCAGTTGGCTCACCATCACCCAGAAGTGGCCAGGCAGTTTTTCAGGTTGCAAACAAGTATTTCAAGGAATCTGACATGATCTGGCTTCTATTGTGCTCCCCATTTCCCAAGTGCTGGAGACACCCCAGTGCACGCATCACTTACCAGAGGGTGCCAGGACCAATTTGTCACTGCGGAGCCCTGTTTCCTAGGCTTCAGGTTCTTAAAAGCCCAAGCAGGCTTCATCAGAGGGTTGGGTGAGCAAGACCCAGGGGCGTCAAGACTGGGGCCTGAGTTACCAAGAACTGGGTCTACAGGAGAGAGCTCATTTTCCCAGGGAAGGTCATAATATCCCCCCAAAACTGCCTATTAAAATGTACACATCCTTCCTTTTGTTAATAATCAGAACTGACTAGTCCCAAAAGGAAAGTATAGAGAGGTGCTGTGTTGGCCTAACACAACACTAAAAGTCCTTCTTCTCTGTACAGATATTTGGATGCTACCATCCAGCTTGCCACAGTTTCTGTATTTGGGGGAACATATCCTGCAAATATTTAATGATTTTGTGACATTGACCACTGGACTCCATGTTGGAAGGGATACACAGAAGCAGCAGAGTGGATGTAGGCTGCCTGCCTCGTGGGTGACCTCTAGTGGTGAGAGAGTGGCAGCAGCGAATTCCTGTTGCTCACCCAGCGGAGGTCAATTGCCTATGGTGGTCCTGGTTCTCTGACCTTCACTAGAAGTCCCTTCCTGTCGCCGAAGCTTGATGTTCTTTGCCAACCAGGGCCAGGGTAATTTCCTCTCAGGACGGCTGGGGTAACTGAGAGCACACCAGTGAAAGGCACGTGGGACCCAGAGCGAGCTATCAAAGCAGAAAGAGACACAAACTGGTCCGTTGTCTGGGCCTTGTTAGTATTTCTCTCCTTGACTAAAGTATATTCAGGGTCTCCTGAACTTTTAAAATTTATTTATTTATTATGTATACAGTGCTCTGCCTGCATGTACACCTGAACACCAAAAGAGGGCATCAGATCACGTTATAGATGATTGTAAGCCACCATATGGTTGCTGGGACTTGAACTCGGGACCTCTGGAAGGGTAATCAGTGTTCTTAACCACTGAGCCATCTCTCCAGTCCTCTCCTGAATTTTCTTTCTTTCTTTCTTTTTAAATTATTTTATTTTATATGCATTAATGTGAAAGTATTGGATTATTGGATCCCTTGAAACTGGAGTTACAGACAGTTTCGAGCTGCCATGTAGGTGCTGGGAACTGAACTCGGGTCCTTTGGAAGAGCAGACAATGCTCTTAACCACTGAGCCATCTCTCCAGACCTCTCCTGAACTTTTCAACTATTAAAAAGTTCAATTGAACTTTTCAATGTAGGGCCTCATATTGTCTCAGCACGGTCCAGTTTTAATAGGAATCCTACTGAGCTTCACTAGAATTACCCCGATCTGCCACATCTGATCAGAAATGAGATCACAGGCCCATAGAAAGTGGCTCAGAAGAAACCAGGGGTCACTATAGATAGACCTTGGGGCTCAATGATCCCTGCCACAAAGACTGGAGGGCCCTGAGCAGTGGCGATAGGAGGCGGTAGGAAGGCTTGCCTCGGAAACACATCGCTGTGTCGCATCCCCTCTCAAGCCTCCTACAGGGACAAGGAGGCTCCAGTCTTCTGCACCGCGTTGACAAAGGAAGGGATCAAAATGTTGGAAGCCTTCTCCGGGGCAGGGTGTGGGTTATCTGCGGTTAGGCTGGAGTCTGTGTACTTCTGCTGCCCTCTGCAGGACAGTTCTAGAATCACACTCACTCTGGGATGATGTGTCAGATTCCGAGAGGGCCCCAGATTCTGAAACACAGCCAAGGCCCCGCCTGGGGAGGTGTGCCAGTTGATTTTTCTGTCAATTTGATACATCTGGGGAGAGGGAAAAGAAAGCCTCCATCACATTAGTTTATCGGCAAGTCTGTGGGGGCACTTTCTTGATTAATGGTTGTTGTGGGATGGTCCAGCCCACCATGGGCAGTGCGGCCCCTGGGCTGGTGGTCCTGGGTATAAGCAAGCAAGCTTGGGCGTGCCATGGAGAACAAGCCAGTAAGCATCCATTCCTCCATGGCCTCGGCTTCAAGTTCCTAACCTGACTTCTCTTCGTGGTGGAAGAACTAAGATGAAACAAACTTTTACTCCCCAAGTTGCTTTTGCTCATCGTGTTTATGGCAGAAAATTGAAAGCAAGCACAGACAGGTTGCAGGCGAGGTCTTCCATCTTCGGTGCCTCTAGTGGCCCCATCACCCTCCCTTTCACAGTGTGGCCAGCCAAGCACACCTTGTGTTCTGCAAGGCCTCCCTTGTGCTACCTCAGCCCCTATTGCGGGGTTAAAAGAATGCACATTTAGTCAACCGCTATTATGGGATTAACAGGATGCACATTTAGTAATGCAGGCCGGTAAAGGGAGGCACCCACTGGCCCATAGGCCCCTCTGATCCCTTCTGCCTCAAGCTGAGTTTGGCTACCAGCACCTTGCCTATTTTCCCCCTTAGGTGCATCTGCCCCACCTAAAATATAAACTCCAAAATAAGGTAGGCCCAAGTTTCTGGTTCAGAACTCTGATGGACGGCCTTGTCTCCAGGATCTGGTCCCAGCAGTGTCTTTCTGGTCCTATTGGAGCTCTTAGGATGGCTGCCATCCCTGCTGGCTTCCAGAGCAAGCAGTGGCTTTACAGAAGCCTCTTCCACAAGCTCGAGACTGAGCAAGAACTGCCCGCCAAGATGGACAAATTTTGTCCTAGTCATTCCCAATCTATCCAGCTGCCCTCTGGCTCAGTCCCCAACTAAGGATAGAACTCTGTCCCCTTCCTGGTGGCCTTCTCTTTTGCCCTGTATGCACATTCATACAACACAATTTGCAACTGAGGATGCTTCCTGGCAGGGACAAATTGGGTTCTGTGAGTTATTTCCTCTTTTTCTCCCCCCACTCCTCCCCTCCCCCCAGAGCCTAACACCGAACCCAGGGTCTTGCATTTGCTAGGCAAGCGCTCTACCACTGAGCTAAATGCCCAACCCCTCCTGTGAGTTCTTTTATGCCACCCAAATGCTACAATGGTACCTGTAGTTAGCAAAAACTCCAGGGAAGGTGGAGAGTCCACACGAACTCTCTATGCTTGCTCACTCCGAGCTCTGCCTCAAGTAAAGACCATAGCCTGATTTTTGTTCCCACACAAAGCCAGAGAGCAGTGTGGCCAGGAACAAGACATTTGGGCACATAACTGACCAGGAAATCCACAAGACCTGTCACCTGAGGGAGAATCCCATCAGCAGGGGCTGGCCAGGGCTCCAGCATGCAGAAAGATTTTTATCTGGTCCAGCTGCATCCAGAGCCATCTTCGCAAAACCACCGTGCAAGCCAGGTAACAGCATGGACCAAAAAAGGCTGTGATCTGAAGAACGATGGAAGGGGGTCTTAGCTAAAGCCTCGATAGAAATACTGCTATGGCTCCTTTAAGAGCCACGAGCTCTATTCTGTTCTGGCAAACTGCTGGTCCTTAGTTTTCAGCAAGTGACCTTTCTGTTGGCACTCATTGAGCAGGGTTTGTGGTGTTTGCCAAGCATTTGAATCCCCACCAGGGAGGAGCTGGGCTGTGAGGGCCCCAGGCCCGCAGCTTCCAGTAAAATGCAGGCATCTTGGCAGCAGTGGGCTTCGAAGCCTTGTCACTGTTGTAAATCATAATACTCAGATTATTGCAGCACTTGTTCTTAAAAGTTTCCCAGAGCCGTTCCAGCTGCATCGTGAGGCACAGAGGGATTAGCGGTCGTTTCTTCACAGGAACAGCCCTTCGTGCTTCTCCACTCAGGAACTAACTCCAGGCGTTACAACCCCCGCTGCCTGCTGCCAGGCCAGGGTTTGCACCCAAGAGAACTGGACAACTAGCAGGGTGGAGCCCCGGCAGCTTTTCCTGCTGAAGAACACATGGGTTTCTTTAGTACTAAGAACTAAGAGAATCACAAAGGTTTGAGTTTGGTTTCAAAGACACTTATGTACCAGTAAAACCCCCTAGGCCTGGGCAAGAATCTCTTCCACTCCTTCCAAGGAGGATCTCCACCCACAGGCCAGGCCACCTTTCCTGTCTGGGCCATGTCGGAGAGCTGAGCCTGCCCTCTCTGCCAAACTGCAACTTAACGTTTGTGTCACTGTTTCCGTAAGAAAAGCATTTCCCCATTCAAGAATATATAACCCAATGGCTAACTACACTAACGCCGCAGGCTGGCAGGCCTGGTGCCTTGACTTCTTTCTGGACAGAGGTGGATGTTCTAAGCAGGCCTCCCTAGGCCCCCAGAGCAGCTCAGGGCACTCCTTCCTAGTTTTAGTGGCTCCATGGCATCCCCTCAAGTGCACAGCTGTGGGCTGTGGCCTGAAGCTATTCAAGGACAGAAAACTATTTAGAACCAACGACAACAACAATTTAACTTAAAACACACACACACACACACACACACACACACACACACACACACACACACACACACACACAAGGCAAACACTTCATCAAGCACGCCATGAACAAGCTTGGACACAGGGCCGGGCAGCCAGCAGGGGTAGGAGCCTCAGGTGGTATCTTCAAGGCACTTGCCTCACACCAGAATGTAGCAGCTGGTTAGCCCAATTCTAAAAACCCTTAGTGACGCTTTTTAATAGACAAGAATCAAAAGTACAGCAGCCTTACAATGTAGGAAAATTTAATACATACTATATAAACAACATTATTTACATCAGAAATCACTAGGACAGTGGCATTTTTCACAAATATAAATTAATTACTGTTTAGTCAACAGGTTTCAAAAGTCCACAAGTTTACAAGAAAAACCACCTGTCCCCAAGTGAGTGGGGCACAGATGGACTAAAGCAGCCTGGACCGTTGGCATGGCTCTCTTCACCCAACACATCTGGGTAGAAGACGCAGGTGCTGGGCCTGGGCCAGGCTTCCTGCTGACAAGTGGGTTTTGGTCTGTAGGATTTCAGTGTTGCTGTGTGTGAACACTTAAGTGACTCACCTTTGCCCTGCAAAGCCTGATGCAACCACCAGGCACACCAGGTCAGAACACCAGCAGCACAGTGAGAAATGTTTACGCTCCCCTGTGGGGCTTAAGGAATGACTACGCAGAGTACAAGGAACGGCCAGCAGACTGGGCTCCTGCAGGCTGGCCAAGCTGAGAGGACACAGTGACCAGCGGAGGCTTCACTCGGCCTTTTCTAGGGCCACAGTGCATCACAGTACTTCAGGCCTTGGCAACACTCACTCACTCACTCACTCACTCCTTCCTCAAGTGAGCTGCCCAAAGCCAGGCTCCACAGACCCCCACTGGCTGCTTCTCCCACCTGTGCAAACTTCCGCTGTAAGCATGTGGTGCACATACTGGTTTAAAGCAAGAGGAACGCCTCCTTTCTCCCAACCCATACTTGAAAATACATTCCAACACCTAAAGCAGATGTTTGATGGGAGATACTGTAATCTTAGAATCAATGTAACACTGATCTGGCCAGTATTGCCTTTTGCTACATTTTATGGCACTACAGTCCTGAATGTGAACAAAAGGAAGTTCCTTTTTCCTCATGATGAGACATCTTTGAGAATAACTTGAAACTTCTACCAACACGGTGGAAGACCTCTGTGAGTACAGAAAGGCAAGGCCTCCACCTTCCACAGGATACTTCCTATTCTTGCTGCACTCCCAGCATCAAAGAGCTCAGGAAACCAAACACAGATTAGTGTCAACAGCTACAATCCAGCAAGAAGTTCCATCTATGGTTTACTTTGCACTGTGTGGCCAAGGCGGACCTAACTTTCAACCTTTAACTGAGAAGTTGTGGCAGACCACCAGGCAAGAGACTATATAGCCAAGGGACTCCCATGTGGCCAGCTACTGCAAGTCACGCATGCACATGGTCAGGGTGAAGGACCCAGGTGCCACGGGGAGTCAAGACGGTGATGACGGTCTACTGAGCACTAGCTGCAGGGACTGACTCAGCACCAGCTAGGCCCACGGTGCTCTAAGCAGCAGAAGTAAAGGCCCACCACAGCCATGCCATGGCCAGATGTTTCACTCAGGGAAACAACTCACCTTGGGGAAAGTCATTAACAGTACTGCCTGGGATAAGCCTGCCCTGCCCCCCGCCCCAAGGGAGCTCAGGGAGCCAATCCTGTATATGTGTCCAAAACAAGACTTTTCAGCAACTTAGGTGTCTGGACTCACAGAGGCACACCGTACCCTATGTTCAAGTCAGTTTTCCTGTCTCCATCTAGAAAGGCTTTGGATGCCCTAAGAATACTGGCAAGCTATACTGAAAGTGAGTAAAACCTGAGGCCCTGGCCCAGTATCTATACACTGAGAAGAACCAGTGATGACCCAACCCAACCCAACCCAACCTCCCGCTAACGGGCTTCCTGCCATCTTACCACTCGGCTACCTCCGTCACGGATGCTTATGATGTGGGGAAAGAACTCATTTAGGTTTATACTCTACAGATCTCAAAGAAAGAGGATTTGATTCTACTGAGTTCCAACTTGTAATGGAAATGCAGCCACCACAGGTAGCTATTTTCACCTGGACTGTCAAGATGTTTTGGGGTCTGTAGAGTCTGCCTCATCAAGCTGTGTAAAAGAACCAAGATGCAGCTACAATCCACTGATGCACTCCAATACTGAAAGCTCCCCGCTTGCTAGCACTACCAATGCCCACATTAGGCATCTTGCCCTCATCTGCATGAGTGCTCCAGCCCTGGGCTCATCAGCAGCTATCTCATCAGCAGGCTACCTCCATTCCACCGCCTGGACCTGCGACTTTCCTTCTCACCACAGGAATCAGAAACCCACCAAGGATTCCTATTTCCTGGTTATACTACCCCCACCCCCTAACTCCACCCCTACACCCACGCCCCAAACAAGTAAGACCCACGTGGGCATCAACAATGCCCAAGTCACAGTACTCTAAAGTCAGCCAGAGGGACCCGACTTCCCCCACAAAGAGGGAAAACGGACTCCACCCAGAAGACCAAACCTTTGAAATGTACAAAGATAGTGTGTGTGGGATGGGGGTCGGGGATTAGTGTTGGCAGGGAGGAGGCCACGGTGAAGTCATTTCCCATCTCTTTATGCCCCCCTCACTTTTCACATAATGAGACCATGTATATCATTTCTCCCAAGAACAAATCTGAGGGGTATACCTGTTCCCCTTTCAAGTCTAGCAGTGTGAAACACTCCCTGTGCACCCACTTCCCACCAGCAGCATCCCTCGTGTCATAGTGAGCCAATCACACACTGTCCAGCAGGTCCTTGCCCTGGTCACTCATGCTGAGTAGAACATTCATTGACTCTGAAGATCCCCAATTCCTTCACAGAGGAAGTAGCCCAGTGGAGCTGGTACATAAAGTCACCTTCTCCTAGCACCCACGGAGGCTAGGATGGGGTGGGGTGCCAAAGTGCAGGAGCAGAGACCAAACCAAAGCAGCAGACGAAGCCTCCAACTCCTTCAAGTGCCCCTTCAGCTGCCAAGTTAGTGGACTCAGCAGCAGCGTATCCAGAAACTCCGCTCAGCAGCCTGGCCGCTGCCGGAGCAGACCAAAATGTCCAAGTGCTTGATGACTCCTGCGCGCGCTCTCTCCCCTTCCGAAGTTGTCCTTATGTTTTCCGAACATTCCAGTTATAATCTGGGTTGTCTTTCTGTTCTAGTGATCTCTCCAAAGGAGATCTGTGATCCAAGGGTGACTTGGAGTCATGGGGAGACTTCTGGGAAGGGGGCGAGCGAGGATCTGAGACTGCAGTGTGCAATGAGGGCGGGGGCTGTTTATACTCCCCCAACTTGTCTGTGTGGAAAGAGCGGTAATGGTCTGGGGGTCCCTGGCTGTGGTAACCCATCGTGGGTCTGTGCTCAGACATTCGTCGAAAATCCTGCTGGTGGTAATTCTGGGGCCTAAAATCATCTGACCTCCTCCGCTTGGAGTCATGATGGTGCCTAGAAAAGAGATGCAAAGATCAGCGGAAAGCCAGATTCCTAATACTTCTCCGTCTTCTGCTGCCATCTCTTTATACGCACATGGACCCAGAGACAAACATTTCTATTACCAGGAAGCCAAAGCACACACATAGACAAAAGACCTGGGAATGGTCAGCTGTTTCCCACACATGGGACAAGGCATCTTATAAAATGACGGCCACTCTTCAACACTGCAGTAACATACAAACACACCTGGACAAGCTCCGACAGCTTTGTGAAACTCACTCTCCCTTCAGAAAAACACAACCATAAATATTTTCATATTTCTTCACTATGCTCAGGAGAAAGATACACAAAAACTATTTGTAAATTATTAGCAGCAGTAACACCCAGAATCAATCTAGATATTCAGCACTAAGGTTGCCTAAAATAATTTTACAAGTTGACTCACTGCACCAGGAACTCTAGCTGTCACACATGAGGTAGGCGTGACCAGACAGCTACTTGCTGGGGACTGCTACCTCCTCCTGGGCTCCTTTCTCTCTCCAAATTCACCAGCTCCCAAGCCACTCCCCTTCAGGGACAGTCCTGTCACCACATGTGATCTATCGGCTGCCTGCCTAGGACCCTCCTGCTGTCCTAGCTGGTCGTCTTTATACCCTGGACCAGTCTACACAGCCAGGGGAAACAGGCTGAAGTAGTGGTTCTCAACCTTCCTAACCTTTAGACCCTTTAGACCTCCAACCACAAAATGATCTTCATACTATTTATGAATTATAATTATTTCATACTGTTATGAATCATAATATAAATATCTGTGCTTTCTGGTAGTTGTAGGTTAACCCCTGTGAAAGTGTTGTTCAACCTCCAAACTAAAGGAATTTGTGACCTCTAAGCCAGCTCTACAGAGGGTATTAGAAAAAATATATCAATCTGAAGAGAAGGATGAATAAACCCAAGAAGTCACAGGAAACAAATAAAAAACACCAGGACAGCTGGTGTGCGTGTGTGTGGTGTGGTGTGGTGTGTGTGTCTCTGTGTGTGTGTGTGTGTGTGTGTGTGTGTGTGTGTGTGTGTGTGTGTGTAATTATCAATGGTATTTTACAGGGCATCTAATAAATTACTTGGCATGAGAAGTACCAAGAGAGCACGATGCATAATGAGATAAGCTAATCAACTGGAACTTATCTGCAGAAAACGATACTGAAACAGCTGATAAATACAATCACATCCGTACACATCATCAAAGCAGGGTAATATTAACATTTGAATTTCCAAAGAGAGAAATGGAGGATGGCAACAATATTTGAAAAGTATTAAAAATCCTCCAAATTTATGGGTATAATAACCCTACATATCCAAGGACCTGAGTAATTCCTGAATACAAAAAAAAAAAAAAAACCACAAAGAAAACTATGCAGGGCTTCAACGTGCTGAGCGGTAGGTACAGCACTTGCTTAGTGCACTCAAGCCCTGGGTTTAATCTCTGTAGTACAAAGTAGGTAAAGAGGCAGGGATCACAGGCAGACAAGCATTACAGCATGTGACACATAATATAAGCAAGGATCGAAACAGTAAGAGTCTCAAAAAAGAAAAACAACAACAACGGCCCTTTTGTCAAAAAGCATACAAGCAGGCCATGGAGGAATATCTCAAAGAGCTGAAACTGGTGATCTAAAACTATACCCAGCAAAACTACCCTTAAAAACAAACACCTTCTCACAGTGCAGCCTCAGTAAGACAGAAGGAAAAGGGCAAATGGACAGAGCAGGAGGAAATGCAGACTTGCAAAAGGAGCCAGCAGAGATGATGGTGAGAAACCAGGCTGCAGTGGGCATGGAGGCTCATTCATGAGGTGGCTAACACAGGCTACTGTTACTCATCTAAATGCAAATCTTCCAAACAGCAGCAGGACACGAAAAGGATGTCTGCATTTCCCCCCACTGTAAAGTCACGGTGCCATCTCAACACAAAGCACAGCATCAGCCCAGGGAAGCCCACAGCTGCTGTGCGCCTCAACCAACAGCCAGATGCTGGACTAAAATCTGGTAAAACCACAGTCTTCTCCCCACACTTGCCATCACCTCACCAATGGCACTGTGTGCTGTAGAGAGGCACCATGTCAAAAGGCTCTGACTTGAATCACTGGATCCAAGTCGGCGAGGACACAGACTGCTACCACCTCAGAAGCCCTGCCACCTAGAACAAGGCTGAGGCCCATGTTAGGAACCACTCCTGTTGTCTCTATACTGTGTGCATACTCACATGTGGAGGTATGTGTGCACACATGTTCAGGCACATGAATGTGGAGGCCAGAAACCAGCCTCAGCTCTCAGACCTTAGGCACTACTCACCTTTTAAAGAAATACCATTACATTAGCTTATTCATCTACTAATTTTGTGTGCATAAGTAGGTGCCACCATGTGTGCAGTCTAAACTCAGGGCACTGGACTTGGCAGCAAGCACCTTTACTGGTTAAATATCTCATTGCTCCAACCTTGTTTTGTGAAACCGGATCTATCCCTGAGACCTGTAGCTCACAGATTAGGTTAAGCTGGCTGGCTAGTGAGTCCCAGACATCCTCCTAACTCCGCCTCTCTGAAATGTGCAGAAAAATCATGACATTTGCAGGAAAGTGGACAGATCTGGAAGGTACAATACTACACAAGGTGACTCAAACTCAGAAAGACAAACTGGAATGCTTCCCTCATACATGGATGCAACCTGTAATGTATACATGTAAGCTGGTTTAAGCATAGGAAAAATCTAGAAAGGAAACCAAGAGGGAATATATTATGTGATGAGGAAGTATTGGGACATGGCGGAAAGGACACATGGACATGAAAGAGGACAATACCTGGGAGGGAGTTACAAGGAGAGAACAGGGATTGTAGGAGGTGGGAGAGAGGCGGGAAGGAGACCCACAAACAATTCTGCTAAAAAATGTCATGTGGTACATTATATGCTGGATTAAAAATAATCACAAACAGGTTTCCAGGAGAGCCGTGCCACTTTCTCCACTGATGCAGCCACTCCTAAGTTGTCCATGCCATAAGTAACACCCCACCCCACTCACACAGCAACCACAAGAAAGCTCAGGGACACAACAAAAGGCAACATCAAAGGAGAAGGGAGGCCTGCTGGAGGGGAAGAATGAGGGGAAAATGGGGGTGAGATGCCCAAAATTATATATTTATTATATGCGTTATAAAGTTCTTCAACGGCAAATACTTTTTTTAAAGGGGGTGGGGCTGGGAAGATGTCTTGCTGCTCTCGCAGGGTACTTGGATTCAGCTCCCAGTACTAACATGGCAGCTCAACAATCTTCTGTACTCCAGGTCCAGAGATCTAACACACTCTTGGGACGTCCTGAGGTACCTACCAAGCACACGCATGGTACACATATGCACAATGCAGGCAAAACTCTCATACATATAAAGCAAGAAATACATGTTAAAAAGCACCCGTCTTTCCAGTATCCTGAAGATGTCCTGAATGCAGGGACATGGGATCTATAACTGACACATGCAAGATGTTCAGTATGCACTGAACAGTCAGACCTGAATACGCATCACCATCCCCCCTCCCATAAACAGGTCAGCACTGGGTCTCTCATAACATTCTACACACCTGTCATAATAGTCTCTGTGTCCCCGGTGGTCTCGGTCGCTGCTGTATTGCTCATATGGTCTCTTTCTGGACATGTTGTTAGGCCGGTAGCTTCCGGAACGGTGGGCATCCATATGTCTCCGGTCACCATAATGGTGATCCTTATACCAGTGCTGCTCATACTGATGGTGCCGGTCACTGCCCCAGGGCGCACTGTTACCACCGCCATAGCTGAACTTTCTTTCCCTCTGCCAGTCTCCTCGATCTGCACAAAGAGAACTGTCTCGTAACTACAGCATATGGCAGAATGTACATAAGGCTGACATATTAGGAGATAATCTCCTCGTTCTTAGCTTTATCGCTTTATACCTTCATCTGTTATGAATCCTAACATTTTCTCTGCTGCCACCAACTTCCAAGGCAAGAGAAAATCTACCAGCCCTTAAGGTCTAGCCAAACCCCTGCCTACACGTTTCATTCCTGCTTGTCCCGGTCTGCAGCAGGTTCACTCGAGAGATGAAATGAGATTCACTCAAGAACCCAGAATGGAATTAGGAAAGCAGTACTGTCCCACAGTAATACCTGCACCCACACAGCTGAAGCTGACCAATCCAATGGAAAACTTCCCTAATTAGACTTGTCTTTGGACTACAAGGGGTACTGTGAAAGGCCAAGCCCAGGACAGGAAAGCCAGGGCACCACACTGAGGTGGACACCTCCTAGTCTGGGAGCCTAGGAGTTCTCTCTTGGGAAAAGTAACACCAGCTAAAGCTTCAACAAGTTTTAAAGCATCATGCCACCTACTTGGGCAAAAATAACCAAAGAATGTAAGATTGAAAATCCAAAGGAAACAGGCATATATTATGGGAACTCTGCTGAACTGAACCTTCAGCCTATGAGGAGCAGCCAGTGCTCTTAACCACTGAGCCATCTTTCCAGCCCCAGATGTGTTTTAGTGTATAAAAGTTTACAGGATATGCATGGGTGCTTTTTGAGATAATGCTATGTTGTCTCAAACACACAGTCCACTGTGTATTCATGTACACAAATGGAATTCTAGAACTAAAGTTTAGAAATAAATGTACTTCATCTTGTTTGTAAAATAAATCTTACATTATGCTTCTATGTGCTTTAAGTCTTATTCTTTACCTTTTATTCTTCTGTCTCTAAAAATAATTTTTGCTTACTTTAACTAGTGGAGCAATGAACAATGAATAATTATTAAACTCCTACACTCTCCTCTAATTCCCGTTAGTCTAAGGTAACAGTTATAAGTGATTAGACCCATGCTTTCACGCCGCCTTCTCTCTATGCAGGTCCTTAGTCTATGTAAGAGACACAGTTCCTTGGCTTCTCAGAAGTCAAACAGTTACCATAAAACCAACAGTCCCACCCTAATTGCCTAGCTAAAACAATTACAAATAGGCATTCAAGCAAATATTTGGATATAAATGTTCATATTAATACTCTTCTCAACAGTAAGAAAGGAGAAACTAAATGTCCATCAAGGAATGTGTAAAACCAGGTCTAGCCATTGAGTGGAATACTAACTACCCTTCCATAAAAAAGAATTAAGTTCTGATTCACACTAGAATTAGGATGAACTTTAAAAACATTTTGCTACGCCAGTCATAAAAGGTAAAATATTGAATATTCCAGTTACATGAAGTATTCAGAATAAGTTAATTTATAGAGGTAAAATATGGATCCCAGCAAAGGTAGAGGTGGGGACTAGGTACAGAATTTCCATGTGAGGTGATAGAAAGGGTTAGGAAGGAGCCAGAGATTTGAATGTACCAAATGCAACTGGATGGTTCACCTTCAAACGCTTACCTGTGTGCTGTATCATTTTCACCTCAGTAAAGTAAAAAAATACAGGCATAGATTTGACTTTTTATTTTCAACTTTGTTTTTCTTTTCCACCTCTGAGTATTTCTGCCAGGATGGATGTCTGTATACTACATGTGTGCAGTGCTACAGGGGCCAGAGAAGGAATCAGATTCTCTAGGACTGGGTGTGAATCACCACGCAGGTGCGGGGAATTGAACCCGGGTCCTCTGCAAGAGCAGCCAGTGCTCTTAACCACTGAGCCATCTCTCCAGCCCCAGACTTTTTTAGTGTATAAAGTTTACAGGAAATGTGGGGGTACTTCCTGAGGCAATACCTTTCTATGCAGCTTCAAATATATAACCCTCCTACCTCAGACTCACAAGTGCTGATATTACCAGCAAGCGCAGAATGACTAGCTGAGCCAATTCTTTGTAATGATTGATGACACTAGGTGCAGATATCCTAATACTCATTAACCAGCCTCCTAGTTGGTGCACATTCGAGTTCTTCCTAGCCTTTTGCCAATGTAGTATTTAGACAGCATCTTCATGGGGCTATGTGTCATTATCCTACAAAACAGATTACCAAACAAGAGGGTCATGGTCAAAGGGACTGTGTATTTACTCAATTTAAGTTATCTTCTAAAACAGACTAGAGAAATTCCTATCCTTAGAAACTAGTGTGCATTTCTCCTTCTAATTATTGCTGAATGAGTGAAAAAAATGCTAACTTTCTGCTTTAAAACTTCCTGAAAGAAAAATAAAAATTTTAATTAAAAAAAAAAAAAAAAAAACTTCCTGAAGGGCTGGAGAGAATGGCTCAGAGGTTAAGAGCACTATCTGTTCTTCCAAAGGTTCCAAGCTCAATTCCCAGCAACCACCAGTGAGATCTGGTGCCCTCTTCTGAAGTGCAGCTGTACATGCAAGCAGAATACTTACTGTACAAATAATAAATAAATAAATCTTAAAACACACACACAAAACTTCCTGAATGGAAAACAAACAAACAAACAAACAAAAAGCCCACCAAACTTTCCTGAATGGTAAGGGTGGTAATTTTGCCTTATGGGCACGTTTACTTTTCTCTTCTGTATGAATTCCCTAACCTTTAAAAAAACAAAAACAAAAAAACATATAGCTGTGCTCAGGTTTGGGGTTTTTGTTTGGAGGAACTCTCATACCCGTTGCAGGGTCTGAACTGTTGCTCAGCCTCTCTAGATACATGGTTACAGATACCACCATTCTTGATTTGTTTGGTTGGCTTGTTTGGTTTGCTTTCTTTTTTAAGACAGAGTCCCTATTATGTAGCCCTGGCTATCCTGGAACTCACTCTGTACATCAGGCTAGCTTGAACTCAGAGATCCTCCACTGGTCTCTGCCTCCTAATTGCTGTGATCCCGGCATGGCGGCGCACACCTTTAATCCCAGCACTCCAGAGGCAGAGGCAGGCGGATCGCTCTGAGTTTGAGACCAGGTTGGTCTACAAAGTCCAGGACGGCCCAGGCTAACACAGAGAGACCCTGTCTCGAAAAAATCAAACAAACAAACAAAAAGCTCCCAATTGCTGTGATTAAAGGGGTGTGCCACCTTGCCTGCATCTCTACAGTTTTCTAAACAAAACTAACAAAATTTAATTCAATCTTCTTTGCTTTTTTCTTTTTTACGCTTTGTTTCAAAAAATTAAATTTCAAGTTTTTAAAATCCAGTAAAAAGTATATACTTATTATGTATATGTTTTAAAATACACATTAACAATACAATGGCTGAGTTAACACCTTTTTTTGTGTTTGTGGGAAAAAACCTCCCAATGACTCTCAAGGATGTATTGTTAACTATAGTCACCACTTTGTACAGTTTCTCCCTCGAGCATCTTTCTCCTAACTACAGCATCCTTTAACCAGCATTCCTCCACTCCTCCCAGCCTAGCTCCTGGGTAACCACTGCTCTCCTCTCTGATCTTCTAAGCTCAGCTTTGTTAGAGTCTGCATACAGAAGAAACCATGTAGGATGGTCTCTCTGCACCGGCTTATCACTCTTAAACATAATCCTCTGGGCTCATCACACTGCCACGAGTGGTAGGCCCACTTCTAATGGGTGCATACACGTACCACATTTTCTTTCTCCACTCACTACTGATGGACACGTAGGATAACACCATGTGCTGGCTCTTGTGAATGAGTACTTGGAATAGTAACCCTGTGAGTTCCGGCATCTCTTCAACCTGAGATGCACACACTCACAGTGCATTTGTTGGGTCCCATGAGAGTTCTACAGTTAATGCTTTTAGGAACTTCTACTCACATTTTCTTTAATGGTTGTGTTAGCCTATGAACACTGGCAAAGGGTATCTTTCTCTCCACATCCTTGTCAACACTGTGTTGCTTTGGTAATAACTCCTATCATATGTAAAGCGGTGTCTTACTGTGGTCCACAGTATATGTACCTGTTGGCCATTTGTACACCTTTACTAAAGCAAACCTGAGACTAACAGGTCTCTGAAATAAAGGGTTTGTTAAAGTACAGATGCTAATCTAAAGGTCAAGGGCCGGGCCAGTTAAAGTCCCTGAGCCACCAACAGCAGGACTTTATGGCAGCTGGCAAAATGCCCACGGGACCTACGGCTGGGGTCTACTATAGTGAAATCTGGGGAAGCTAAAGCAGAAATTGTTCATCACAAACCTACATCAGTTCCCAAAGAAGAATTGGGTTGATGCAGATGGCAGTGTCTTGGGTACATTAGTCTATAAAGAAAGTTTCTGCTAACGTTGGCTGGTGGTTCCAAAAGCAAAGTGCAGTGTGGCCCTGTGGGTAACCCTCAGCCCTCGGTACGGAACGGGTACAGTCCTCTCCACAGATTCAGCTTCAAGCTGCAAACTAAACCCATCTTCCTTTGCCTCTGCCCCTCCTGGTCTGGCCTGTAACTTAATTTAGGGCGCTGGTTCTCAGCCTTCCTAGGGCTGCAACCCTTTAACACAGCCCCTCATGTTGTAGTGACCTCCGACCATGAATTATTTCATTGCTTTCTCACACTTGTACTTCTGCTACCATTTTGAATCATAACGCCAATATCTGATATTCAGGCCATCCTATATGTGACCCTGTGAAAGGGTTGTTCGACCCCAAGGGGAGCTCAACCCACAGGCTGAGAACCTCTGATTCAGAGCATTTCAGAGGTCTCATGATGATCTTTTGAGAAATGTCTATTTATATCCTTGGCTCATTTCTTAACCAGTCCCTTCTATTTTTCACACTAACCCTTTATCAGATGTACAGTTTCTGAATCGTCTCTCATTAATACAGGCTATTTCTTCACTGTTGACCATCCATTGCTCATTTTTCTATTTGGTTACCAACTCAGTATTAGCAGTTTTGAATGGCCACCTTACACAGAAAGTAAGCTGTTCCCTAGGTCTCACCATTATTACCTTCTGTTTGTTTATGGTACCTGTGGTCCCCTTAATGTAGAACTGGTCTTAATCTTCTACATCTTTATTTCATGGTTTATTTCAACCAAGAACAGTCAACAAGGTCTTGGGAAAAGTACAAAGGTCCTTAGAAAACAAGATGACTGGGAGTTTTGACATCTCTTTAAAAGCTACCCAGCGGCCTACCTGCATTACTAAAGTGTCTCTTGTTGGGGTGGCTATAGTTGTCTCTTGGATGTCCATGCATCTGTGGGCCATGCGAGGCAGGCAAATGAGGCTTCTGAGGATGAAGGTTGTGTGAGGTATGGGACTGAGACGTCAGAGAATCCCGGCTTGAGCCCGAGGCTTCTGGTCGAAATGGTTTCTTACCACCAACCGTATCATCTTTCTTCTTTTGTTCCTGGCAGAATAAAAAGAAACTGAAAAGCTTAGGGCCCCAGGCTTACATCCTGAGGGCAGAATAAAGATCACCTGCTAAACAGTTGCACCTTGTTCTTCTCTATTTTTGAGTCTCCATTTAGTAACTTCTTACCAAAACTGCTAAGCAGGGTGACAGAGTGACAGGAGAAGCTGTGTGGGCGCCAAGTGTGTATGTGGCCATATAAGAACAGGCGGCATGTTCTCTGCCCATGAGCCTGGACTTATGACAAGCCACATTACAAGCTACAAAAAACATGTGTCAGGAGAAAAGGTCTAAAAAGTGAGCATTCAGGTCATGAGGCCTCAGGGTAACAGAGCCTTGTCAGGATTTTACAACATGAGTTCCTGAAATGCACTGGCTGTTCAACCTAATAAACAGTTGCACTGCCTGGCTACTCATGGAGTATGTTTATAAAATGGAAAAAAAAAAAAATCACACACTATGATCCCGTGTTTGGGTGACAGGTGGCACACTCTGTGACTGTAGTGGTTTCTGTCACTCTGCTTAAGCTGTACCAAATCCATGCAAAACACAAGCAAAGTGCCAGCAGCCTGTCTGGCACCAACAACTGTATCAGTTGGTTTATCATTACCTCCCCAGAGAAAAGTTAAAAACTAAGGGAATTTTCCTCTGCAACTGACTTGTAAATATTTGTATAAAGTAGAACTAAATTTGTCTTTTACCTCCTCTTCTTGAGATCTTTTCTTATGAGCCATCTTATATAACTTATGTAGTTTTCGTGCATCAAATTCTGTAAACTTGGAAACAAAAATCCATAGGTTCCTAAAAGAAAAATAGTACTGGTAAATTAAGCAATGTAAGAATTGATTTTATTGTTGTTGTTTGTTTTGTTTTTCAAGACAGGGTTTCTCTGTGTAGTCTTGGCTGTCCTAGAACTCAGAAATCCACCCACCTCTGCCTTCCATGCACTGGGACTAAAGGCATGAGCCACCATGCCCAGCCAAAAAGTGACTTTATTTTATGAATGGCAGGCTACTAAACTCTGCTGTGACATGTTCCCTAGGCTACTGCACTAAGCGGATATACAAGAGCATGCTATAATCACAGCACCCATGACCACTAAGGCCTGACGTCTCTTCTCCTTCAGATCCTCAGTAACTCCTCACCGTCCTAGCACGGCACTGCGGTACAGCATAGGAATGGCATAGAGATGGGTGCTTAGACAGCGAGACCTGGAAGTAACACTGAGTCAGAAACAGTCCACTCTCAACCAAGCTTCCCAGTGCGCACGTTCCCTATGGCTGTGCTGTGCTGGGCCACTGAAAAGTACACTAAGGCCTCTTAAAAAGAGCAAATTGCAACTGACCCTACACACTCCCAGTGCCCTGGCTACCCACTTTGCAGCCTCTGCTAAAGCCCTGACTGTGTTCATGTAACCATTTCTGCTGAGCTCATTTACACTCACAGTTCAAGGTAACCAGCCTCCCTGGCCACCCTTCTGCAGTCATTTCTTTTTCTTTTTTAAAATTTTTACTTATTGTCTCATGTGTATGGGTGTTTGATGTGAATGTATCTCTGCATGCCTGGTGTCTGTGGAGGCAAGAGGAGGATCTGGAGTTATCTATAGACGGGTATGAGCTACCGTGTGGATGCAGGGAATTGATCCTGGGTTCTCTGGAAGAACAGCAGGTGCTGTTACTGATGAGCCATTTTGCCAGCCCCATAGGCATTTTCTTCATACAACGTCTAAAACTGCTTCTAGATGCATAGTGTCTATGAAAGTCATACCTTGTACTATTTTTGGGCTTTTAAAAACCGAGGACTTGCCGGGTGTGGTGGGGCACACCTTTAATACTAGCACTTACTTAGGAGGCAGAGGCAGGAGGATCGCTGTGAGTACGAGGCCAGCCTGGTCTACTAAGAAAGTCCAGGACAAGCAAGGCTACACAGAGAGACTCTGTCTTGAAAAAACAAAACAACAACAACAAAAAACCCAAAAAAACAAAAAACAAGGACTTAGCACTTGGGAGACAGAGGTAGGTAGATCGCTGTGAGTTCGAGACCAGCCTGGTCTACAAGGCGAGTCCAGGACAGCAAGGCTACACAGAGAGACCCTGTCTCAAAAAACAAGACAAAACCAAAAAACCAAACCAAACCAAAACAAAACAAAAACCCAAGGACTTTTTAATGAAAAAGTGCTGGTGACGGGGTATTTAAACACCAACAGATCCAAGTCCATAGTAGGAAGCCTAAGACGGCCTGCTGTTATTCTCTAGGCTGGTGAAAAAGAAAGCTTTATATGCTTTGTAAAAGGGGAAAATGTAAGAAGTGTTAAGTGGAAAGAAAAGACTTTTCAAAAACTACACTTTGCACTCAGGGATGTATGCATGTTATCATTAGCATCATGAGCAAGGCTTCTGAAAAACCTACCTTTCACTCAAAAACCAGTCTACTGAGAACAACCACAGAGATGCATTAACCATGAAGTAATAGGCTCAAAGTAAACATAGCTTATGGAAATAAACTTGACATTAGTTTTTCAAAATTCCCTCTAGCACTGGGAACTGAAGCCAGGGCTCTGGACATGCAGGCACACGCTCCCAGCCCTTTGTCCTGTCCATTTTGACATAGAGCTCCACTAGTCTGGCCAGTCTGGCCCTGGTCAATCTACAGCCCTCTCAGGTCTTGACCTTTGACTGTGGGCAGCTGTGCCACCTATCTTAACTATTTTTTTTTAATATTTTATTTAATTTTAATTTATGTGCATGGGTGTGAGGGTGTCAGACAGTTGTAAGCTGCCATGTGGTTGCTGGGAATTGAACCTTGGTCCTTTGCTTCCGAAGCAGGCAGTGCTCTTAACCACTGAGCCATCTCTCCAGCCCTATCTTAACTATTTTTATAGTTGCTTTAGAGAGTTGTCATTTCCTAAAAGTAACTAAAGGGAATATAGGCTAAGTGTCCCTGTTCTGGAACTCCTGAGACTGATGCCTCGAGGAAAATTACACTCTTATGATGGTCCTCATATGATGGTCACAGTCAAAATGCAGGTGCACTTAAGCTGGGCGTGGTGCACGTAGATCACTGTGGGTTCAAAGCCAGCTTGACTTACAAAGCGAGTCCAGGACAACCAAGGCTACACAGAGAAACCCTATCTCGAAAAACAAAATAAAACAAACAAAAATAAATAAATAAATAAATAAAAACAACAAAAAAATGCAGATGCACTAAATGCATTGTACAAGAATACCCGTAGGCTATGTATATTAAGTGTATATGAAATAAAGGTGACTTTTCTGTTAGATTTGGTTCCCACTCCCAAGATATGTCATTACCTATTTTTATGAGTATTTAAAAATCTAAAGTACTTCTGATTCTAAGCATCTGTGATGAGGGATACTCAACTTGTTTATAAACTAATACATATATAAGCCATAATATCGTACATTAATCTAAATTACTACTAGAGTTGAAAGAAATGAAAATGGAGAAGCCAAATTCATGTGCTTTTAACTTTTGTTTCACTTCATGTGTTAGTAGCCGTACCAGCTACGTTTTATGTCATTTTGAGAAAAGAGAACATCAGTTAAGAAAAGGTCCTCACCAGACTGGCCTGTGAACAAGCCTGTCGCACTTTTTCTTGATAGATAATTGAAATGGGAGAGCCCAGGCCACTGTAGGCAGTGCCACTCCTGGGCATGTGGTCCTGGGTACGATAAGGAAGAAGGCTGAGCAAGCCATGAGGAGCGAACAGTGAGCAGCACCCTCCATGGTCTGGGCGTCAGCTCCTGCCTCCAGGCTCCTGCCCTGCTTCAGCTCCTGCCTTTCAGCAATGAAATGTGACCTCAGAGTCGTAGCTGAAATAAACTCTTTCCTCCCCAAGTTGCCTGTAGTCACGAGGTTGCATCACAAACCGTAACTAAGACAATATGGAACCACCCAGTTTCGTATAGTAGATATAATACATACATACATACATACATACTAACCTGAGATGAGTAAAGTATTACTCTAGTTTCTATGTCTTATGAGTTTAAAGCAAATATTCTGAGACTAAGCTGGGAAGTCCATCATCATCATCATCATCATCATCATCATCATCATCATCATCATCATCATCTTCCTCTCATAAATTACACTAATGGCAAGAGGGCTGGACTAGACAAAATGGTTTATTTCATGAAAAGGAAGCTGACGCCTAAGGATATGTTGTCAACAAATGAATTTTGGTGACTATGCTATCTGTTTTAAAAAACGAGAGAGTACCCACACATGGTCAAATCAAACTGGGCAGATTCAAGGCAGAGTGTGTTACCTCCTCCACAATTTGATGTGCTCCTGGTCCGAATAAGCTTTAAGGCACTCGGCTATGCGGTCTCCTATTTTCAGCAGGCAGTTCCTGGTGTGTTCCAGCTGTTCTTGTACATTGAGTCCCTTGTCAGGTTTGTCCAACTGCTTCAGTGCCTTTTTCACAGGCCTCATCCTCTCCTTACACTGGAACAGGCCAAGAGAACAACATGAGTCACTGCAAGAAAGAGCTTGATTACCACATTCTCACACTGAGATCCAGGAAAACACAGCCACCCTCATGCTGCACGTCACTACAGGAGGAGTGGGTAACACCAGTGGAATGGGACAAACTCTGAGGTCAAAGTGCCGTCACCATGTCTGGAATGATGTGAGACCTCTGATACCTGACTCAGCTTCTCTCAACGCTCTGCTTCCTCATCTGCAAGAGGGCCGTGGCCACTAAGAAGATCAAATGTAGAACAGTACTGTAGGTTTAACCTGAAAACCATGACCATAAAGTTTCTTAATAATGAAAGGACAAAAACACTATACTCTGTGGTCATCTCAGCTAGAAACTCATGGGCATTTTCAGTGTTTAGTCTCAATTCTTAAAATGGAATAAAGACGACATTACAAATTGGAAAACACAAATAACCGAGAGAATAAAAAAATATATAAACAATTTCTGCAGAAAAGATAAATTACTATGTAACTCAAGCTAGTCTGAACTTGCTTTGTAGCCCACACTGGCCTTAAATTTGTGATCTTCCTGCCTCTGCTTCCACACTGGTGGGGTTACAAGCATGTGCCACTGTGCTTAGCTGTGTATTTGGCTAGTATTGGCAAGACCCTTGGTTCGAAACCCAGTAACACAAAAAATGGAAAATGGTACTACAGAAGGATCAGATATTACTTCATTTATAAACAGACTAAGGAAGAACAGGAAAATGATGAATTTATTCACTTATTTGATTCAGTCATTCATTGATATGTTTCTTGTGCCTAAGTGAACTATAAATAATACATAATGCTCACAAAAATAAAAGACACTAATAACACTGACAAAATTGCAAAGAAAGAAAAGCAAAGGCATATGCAAGTAGGTTTTGGTGGCTATAGAGAAAGATCAAAAGACCTCACAGAACTGAGTCAATATTCTCATCTCCCTTGGCAGCCCAGGATAAAACATTTTATATTTCAAACAAGACAGCTTTTTCTTTAGCCTGAAAGAGTTGCTGAGGTGAGCCATGCCTGGTGCAAGTTTGGAAAGAGAATAGAGAGGTGTGGGACAGAGAAAGGCTGGCAGCACCTTGCCATCCTCCCATGAGGAAATAACTGCATTTCCTGGTCCAGCTCTTAGCACAACAGCATAGAAGCAGGTATGGTCCAGAAGTTAACCACTTCTAATATTAGCCAAACCCTCCTTGTCGTCACCTGCTGGCATGTCTGGAGCCACCATCACTTCCTCAAATGCATCATTCATGGTCCTGCCACTTTGGCATGTTTGTCCCTCTTCTCTTCTCAAACTGCCTTTTATTCTTCTTTATAACCCAGTTCAAACACTACTCCCTAGGCCTTCCTGACTAGGTCACAGTCCCTTCCTACTGGATCTCTATAGTACCCATTTCTCCCCTCTGTACCCTATCACTGGAGCACCAACATGATCCAAAGTTCTCTATCTTTCCAATTATTACTCATCTTGGTCACTGACACTACTCTCACTGTAAACAACAGACTAAAGAAGAAATTTCTTTTTTCCATCCAGTGCATTTCTATTTCCCAATTGCCACTGAAAACCTATCTCAACTCTACAGGTTCCTGCAGAGCTGTGGTACGCATTAACTCATGCAGGCCCACACATATACTGAAAAACAGGAATACAGGACATCCTACTGAACTGGTTCAAAGTCCAGTATGTACACATAATAAGCAATACGCTTCCAAAGCAACACACCAATGTTTACACCAATGAAAGCTCCATGGCTGCACCTGTGAAGGGCAGAGCACAGCAAGCACTGTGTCCAAGCATCAGCATCCTCTGCTTCAAGACTTACAATGCTGAAGGTTTCCTGGTCCAGATCATCGTCTTCATCCTCCCCAATGGGAACAGGTTCACTTCCTGCTGTAATGTGGACAGGACCCTGAGATCGCTTTGATTTACTTGAAGACTTCGCATCACCACCTTTAACCTTTCAAAAGAGTTACAAAGAGTCGTTTATATAATCTTGATATCTGGACAGACTTCTTTTTGTTTTGCTTTGTTTTATTTGACGGTGGTGGTGTTCTTATGTGTATATGTGTGGTTTTCATGAGTTTATGTGTTACTACACTTGTGAACAAACCCGGCAGAGGCCATAAGAGGGTGCCAGATGCCCAGACCTGGAGTCACGGACATTGTGAACCACCATGTGGGTGCTGGGAACTGAATCTGGGTCCTCTGGAAGAACCACTTAGTATCTCTCCAGCTCCTATGGTGCTTTGCTAGAGCAAGTAAATATGATGGCCTCAATTTACACAAACTTACAACATTAATAGCTAAATTATAAGTATTTCTATTTCTAATGGTAATAAATCAAGTATATTAATGTAATTTACAAAAATGTCATGAGAGACTGAGAATCTACAATGAACTCCCCAAAACACCATGCAGCAACCTTTACTAACAGCTACCCTTTAATCAAGGAATCTGTACTAACTACATACTGTAAATGGCAGAAGTCAAAAGGAATAGGCATAGAAACCAAAATTATGTAGATTGAAAGGCTTTAGAGGAACAGAGAGGGGGAGGGGTGGGGGGGGGGGAGGAAAGAGACACTAAGACCGAGACCTCATTTAGGAAAAATTTAAGCTGGGCAGTGGTGGAGTACGCCTTTAATCCCAGCATTTGGGAGGCAGAGGCAGGAAGATCTCTAGTTCAAGGCCAGCCTGGTCTAGAGAATTAGTTTCAGGACAGCCAGAGAATGCTGTCTCAGAAAAATAAAAATAAAATGTTTAGAATGCAGTTTATTGTTATATGATATAGATAAAATACAAGTTTTTTTAAACTATGAGGGTATCTGGAGAGCTAGCTCAACAGTTAAGAATGCTGCTCTCACAGTAGATCCTGGTGTGGTTCCCAGCACCTAGAGGCTCACAAACGTCTGTAATACCAGTTCTAGGGAATTTGACACCTCTGTAAGACATAAACACTCAGGCACACATGCACATAAAAATAGATGTTTTTTAAAATAAAAATTACAAAAACACAGGAAGCATGGTATCACACCAATTTATAGCAATAGTGACATGAGGAGCGGTAACTGAAGCGCAGGCCGATCAGAGGAGACACCAGTGGTATTAGTAATGTGTTCTTGAGATACAAAATGCATTAGGCTAGGGGAGAAAGGCCATGAGAAAATGTGAGCCTGCCAAGCTGTGCCATATGCCTTTAATCTCAACACAGAGAAATCAGAGGCAGGAACATCTCTGTGAGTTGCAGGCCAGCCAGGGTTATGTAGGGAAGCCCTGACTCAAAAAGAAAACAAACAAAACAGAACAAAACAAAAAGAGAAAGAAAGAAAAAACAGAAACCTTGTTCTGTAGAAACACAGATGCAAAAGAATTTGACAGTATAGTTTCTCTTTTACGCCAAAGTCCTTTTTTTTAAGTGTAGATATGCCTTCCTGATCTCATGTGTACACGTGTGTGCAATGTCCATAGAGGTGAGAAGAGAACACCAAATCCCCAAACTGGAATTACAGATGGTTGTGAGCCCCCAGATGGGAGCGGGTAACTGAACCCAGGTCCTCTGCAAGAACAGCAAATGCTTTTAACCACAGGGTAGTTTCTAACATTGAAAGCCAGAAAGTAATTTTAATATGAGACTTAAATAGCTCCACTACACTACAGCCAAACAGAATCTGCCTTATCTATTAAAATTGACTTTAACACCTGTGTTTGGTGGGAAGTGCAGTATTTATTGTATGGGGAGAAGAGGTTGCCCAATGGTCCAAGCTGACCAGGGTCTTTCTGTTTACACTCATATTCCAAGGGGAAGTTTACAGATTCCCATCAACGGCTGGAGAGGCGACTGGTGGTTATGAACACGGGTCATTCTTCTTAAGGACCCGAGTCCCAGTACCACAACCCTCATGGTGGCTCACAAACACATAGAGCTCTAGTTCCAGAGGAGCCAATGCCCTCTTTTTGCCTTCTTCAGGCATCAGGCACACATGTGGTACACAGACATACAGGAAGCAAAAGATCCATAGACAGAAAACGTAATTAAAATTTAAAAAAAAAAAAAAAAAAAAAGCAAAAACCAATCAAAGTTGAGATGTCAATAGATGCCAGAATTATAGCTATGACTTGCTTGAAGCAATGGTTGAGAATTGATCACAAACATCTCTGTTCACTTCTCACCAAGCATGTAATCAAAGCATATTGGTTCTGTGGTTTAGAATGAACTTCATGAAGTTCCCAACATGAAGGCTTTTTCGTCAAGTCTACCCTCAGCGGCTGTTAACGGTATGTGGTGTCTGGTCTGAACCTTGAACTCTTCAAATAACCTCCATTGTGTTGACTGCGTTCTTCTGCCATGATAATCTAAGAACCTGAACCTCACCTTCTCTCACTTGTCCTATCCCATTCCAAATACCCCTCCCCAAATACGTAATGACAGATCAAACAAAAGCCTTCTACATGAGAAAAGCCCAAGGCTGCCCAGCTCCCCTTTCCTATAAGAAGGTGCAGCTACCCCTTGTACGGCCCTAACGTCCCTTCCTGGATGTACCAAAGACAGTCATACCAGGGCTTGTGCCTCATGTTATTTGAAATCAAAGCCGGATTTCAAAGGCTCTTGTACGTTGGCTACCTTCTCTTTCTTGTCCTTGGACTTCTTCTTTTCTTTGTCTCCTTCCCTGTCCTTCCGAGAACTCACTGGTTTCTCTTTGTTCTCCTTGTTCTCTTTCTTCTTCTGCTTTTTTTTCGTTGGACTTTTTTCTAAGCCATCATCCTGGGAAATGGAAAACAACAAACTTTTCAGTCTTCAGCTTCCTACTTTGTTTCTAAAGGAAGCACTGGCCTAACAGCCCATCACTGTGTCTAAACTAAGTCACTTCCAACCAGAGCCTAACAGAATTCACTCACAGAACTCTCAATCCATTAGAGCTGTACAGGCAGACGCCATTACATCCTCTGATCCAATTGTCAAAGCAACTCTGTAAGGCACTGGCCAGGTGGAGTTCAGCTCAGTACAAGAGCACTTGCCTAGTGTCATGAGGGTCTGAGTTAGATTCCGAGAACCACCCACACCCCAAAACAATTGCATTATTGCTCTTGCCACACAAACAGAAAAAACTGAGGATCAAAGAAATGCTACAGTTTTCCAAGGTCAGCTAGTAGCTGATGAGGCTATTAGTACCTGAACGTGTGACCATGTCTTCAAATCTATGTTAGTCCCTATAACCACTGGGGGCCCTCCTGGAGCCATCATCAAAGCATTACAGTCAGAACAATAGAATACAATCTTACAGAGTTATCACTGAATAATACTGTACTTCCACTTTCTTCAAAGTGGGCTTCAAAGTGACAAGCCATTGGCTAAACCTAACATTGCTTAGCCTCTAGAGGACTTCCAGCTAACTGAACTGCATTATAAGTCTTCACTGTTTTATAATACAAGTTATGTTATAACTATGATGTGGTTTAAATAAGAACAGCCCCCATAAGCTCATATATTTGAATGCGTGGTCACTAGGGAGTGGAATGTCTCATAATAGATTAGGAGGTGTAGCCTTGTTGGTGGAGGTGTGGCACTGAGGGTAGGCCTGAAGTTCCAAAAACCCTTGCAAGTCCAGTCTGTCTGTCTGTCTGTCTGTCTGTCTCTGTCTCTGTCTCTCTCTGTAGCTATGGATCAGGATGTAGCGCTCAAATACTTCTCCAGCCCCGTGACTGTGGCCTGCTGCCATGCTCTCTGCCGAGCCTCTGAAACTATAAGCAAGCCCATACCTTCACTTCCCCCTCTTCAGACGGGTTGTCCGAGTGTCTAGGAGAGGACAGCTCAAGCCCATGCTCCTCCTTCAGCCTGGGCGCTTTGTTTTCCTTCTTTACTCGAGGCTTCCGCTTCTTTAGTTTGGCCTAGAAAATAAAAGTACAATAAAACTACAAATGACCCCCACCCAATGGCACGACCAAGAAATGCTTCATCCAGATGACGCAGTAACAGCCACATAATCCAAACAAGAAGAACACAAAGGCTCAAGCAATTCTACCTCAAAGAAAGCAAAACTGAGCAAAACCAGCTACTCGCCCCCACCTGGCTTACAATATTTTAAATTGTCTGTAGTCTTTGAAAATATTGATTTCATTTTTGGAATTCACCCTAAAAGTAAAACCCCCAGAAAAGGGAAAACACTTCATGTACAGTATTAACACCTCAAAATGAGGTATCTAAAACTAAGAAAAAGCTTAAAACATTGTTTATCTATCCAATCAAATAAGCAGATATGTATGCTGGAACTTGTCTCTAGAACTTAATATATCAGACATCATATTATCATACCATGCACAGAGTGACACTATGTAGAAGGAACAAAGGGGAGGACAGTAATTTTTAGTCATGTAAATTTCATCTGGTCTACACACACATACACACAGCCCAGCTAAGGAGCACCTAAGCACCTACGTCCACACAATGGCTGTAATACAAACATAACCTAGATTTCACCTTCTCACACTCCTCATTCCTAGAGAATTAAAGAGAAACTTCCAATGAATTAATTAGCAACTTGGCATTTTCAGTGAGCAGGTGTAATCAAGTCCACTTTCTGACACTTAAGTATGGAATCCCACTGTCTACTCCTAGACTCTATTATCACAACAGCCCAGTTCGATACCAAAATATGGGAAGTGTGTCCCCACCTGAGGACTCAGAACAGGAAAGAGTAAGGGCAGGTCTGGACTACTGCTAGTCCCAAGGGATGACGAATATTCTGGTGTAATGGCTGACCGCAACTTTAAGAAAGGTGCCAAGATACTGAGTTTAATTACTAAATGAACATTTTGTTCTGAGCAACCAATCTGCCCTGTGAAACTTCAGAAGCAGTGTCTGCCCACGAGGGTAGGATGCTGTGCAGTGCCCAGAAAAGGACATCTCTTTTGCTCCTCAGCTCCGCAGGGTTGCAGGCTCCCCTGGGGAGAAGCCAGCTGGCAGCATGCACACTCACCTCTTCCCCACTGGTCACAGAGCCCTTCTTCTCCAGACCCTTCCTGAGCAGCTTCAGCAAGTAGTCCACTCGGGTCTGCAGCTGCTTCCCCTGCGGTTTCTTATCTGTCTCCACTGGCAGAATCTTCAACAGGAGAGGAAGAGAAGACCCCGCCACCGACCAGAGCCCGGTTAGTCGATCAGGATAAACAGAGACAACCAAGAACTCAGCACAGTCCTTCTCCACCCAACCACCCGAAACACAGAGTAAAGCCTCAGACCCTATCCTCATGTCCATGGCTCCCAGTCACTGAAAATCCCTCATGAGCCATTCTCGTTTTTACAAAATGGGATGGAGAAATCCAGCTCTCCCACTGGCTCCTACCTGTGCTGTTAACAGGGTAGAACAACTCAGGTAGGAGGGGCTTGTGGCTTCGTCTGCTAGAGCATCCCAGCCGTCGTGAATTTCCTCCTTCCAGGAGCAGGGAGTCCCTGGAGCTAGGTTAAAGCTTCGTTTTAGATTGAAAATGCTTCTTAGAGCATTGCCGGAGAGCACTGAGCTTGCCAGGACATGGGCTGTGCCATCTACTGCAGCTGGGCCTCTCCAGCCAGATTGCATTTGCTCTCAGTGCTTCTAACAGGGTGCTGTCACCCTCCTAAACCCAGATGGGATGAGCAGTGTTTAATGTGCCAGGACAAAGCCCTGCTAGGACCACAGCATGGAGTGGTTCCAGTCAGCTGCCCTTGCTTACAACTCCAAGCATGGCCTTGTTACTTGCAAGAGATAGGGTGGGAGGCTCAATTTTTGTGGGAGAAGCACATGAAAGTTCAATTTCATTACAAAAATACCAAGGTGACACTCATGCTCTGTGTATAGAGCGGAAGAATTACTAAACGATGGGTCAACAAGTAAGGCCCGGGATACTTTCAGTCCTATAAATTGACCTGGTATTTGCTGTAATGAGATCTGGCCTGATAAAAGTATCAGATTTTTTTTTTAAGATTTCTCCGATATTTCCCCTGATTGTCATCTTTCCTTCTGTCATCATCTAAGAAACACGCCACAGCCCACTAAAGATGGTAACTTCCCAAGAATAAAGAAACCCCCCTCTTGAAAACAGTTAAAGATAAGTCGCCAATACAAAAACACCACACAACAGATCTTCCAGAACCCTCCAGCAGTGCAGCTACTCACTTTATCAGTTAGCTTTAGTTCTGGGTCTGTCTTAATTAGCTCCCAATTTCCATAGCCATGTTCATAGATTCCAAGCAACAGGCGAGAGTCATCCTCCACGCCCCACTCAACGTCAAAATGTGCAGCTTTGACCCGGCAGGTTAAGCAGTATCTACAGGAGTTCAAAAACAAGGGCCTGAGAAGAGGGGCCTTCCCAGTATGTTAAAGAACCATGACCCGACCACACACAGCTCTAACCTCATTCCATGTCCAGCCAGCCATGCGGGTACACGGCAAAGACACTCACTTTTTTTTTTCCTCAGGGTCCACAGGGATAGATTTATGCAGCATCTCAAACTCTTCTTCGTGTTGGATAATGGACTTCACATTAACTTGAACCCCCGAGATCTTGATTGTTGGGCCTCTTCTCTTGCCTGGTCCTTTCCCTGGTGGTTACAAATTTTATATTCCTTAAGTGAAAACATGATCTATTACCAAATTCTGACTTAGTCTCTCTCTATAGACTCCAGTATATTATTAGGTCAAAGACAGAATTTAAGAGAAATTGCTTTCAACCAAAGTTGATAAAATAAAATTTAAATAATATTTTAACATTTAGAGTTAAATTTAGTATAAATATATATAAATATGTGGTTAATATAAATATATACATTGATATTTGTACCATCATTTTCCTGTTTATACTTCTGTACTATAAATTTAGTAAAGTTAACAGAAGATTCTAAAGGCATATTAATGTTGAAATTTTAGAAAAACGAAAAGTAAATGTTTTAGATGACTCAGTTATCTTCAATCACGAATTTCTGGAAAAGTATGAACTTATGTTAACAGCTAACACAATGAAATAATAAAGACTAGTCATCGCAGGTGGCATGGGAAGGTTACTCTAAATGACACTAGAAATCATAATTAATTCACAAGTAAAAATGCAACCAATCTAACCAGAGCCTAAGTTGGAAACAAGTAAATAATCAAGACACCACATTTTTGTAAGAACAAAGATGGTTCTCAGTAGAAAAATCAGAAAAACACGAGAATCAACAGTTTATTAAAACAATGCATAAACTACTATCTTAAAAGACACAACCTCAGCCCGGCGTGGTGGTGCACACCTGTAATCCCAGCACTCTGGGAAGGAGAGGCAGATGGGTCTCTGTGAGTGTGAGGCCAGCCTGGTCTACAAAGTGAGTCCAGGATAGCCAATGCTACACAGAGAAACTCTGTCTTTTTAAAAAGACAAACAAACAAACAAATAAAAAAGTGCTCATATATTTACCCCAGGACCCTACTATCCTACTTCTAGAAATCTACCTTAAAGATACTATGGCAGAGATATGAATATTTAGTAAACACATTTATGTCTTGTAACTTCATTGAGAACAATTCAAATACAAATACTTGGAGCTGAGGGACAGAAGAGAGGAGGTGTAGGAGGAAGGCCCCATCTAGACGGCATACCGTGCAGCACCCAACATGACCTCCATTCTCTTCTTTATATGGATAGAAATGTATACATGCTTAGATTTTTTTTTTTTTTGAAACAAGAAATAAAATAAATTCAAAATTAACAGGAACAGTCACCTAAGAGGAAGAAAGCACACACGGATGGAAAATGACAGTGAAAGATGGTCCTCTACATAATTTGTGTTCTACAGTTTTGACTTTGAATCATTCCATGTACGAAGTGTATCACTGAAGAAAAATAACCCCACCAAGTCAGGCGTGGTACTACTACAGTGTGGCAGCACTGGAGAGGACAGGCAGGATTCTGATGCCAGCTTGAACTACGGTGAGTACGTCACAGCGAGGACTACAGAGCAAGACCCTATCAAGACAGGCAAGCAGACAGGCAGCTCGTTCAATCAAAATGAGACAGGCGAGTCCTAAAAAAAATTTCTTAATGTGAAAAGAAAGTCTGAATTCAGTTGATGACACAATCATACACAGAAAAGAACTTCAAAAGTGACATGTATTCTAAAGACAAAAAGATACACAGAGAAATAAAACAAGGAGTCTCAGTACTCAAGATGTAGAGGCATATGGGTCCCTGTAAGTTCAAGGCTACCAGGGCTACTGAAAGAGATCCTTTGTCAGAGCGTGTGCGTGCGTGCGTGCGCACACACACACACACACACTTTTAATAGAATCGATAATCTTACACTGCAATGGAAATGTCAGCCTGGCCTCCAAATATGCTCTATACAGCATATAGGAAATAGCAGTTCAGGGGAAGTAAGTCAATGTCAAGAAGAAGCAATAAGCCTTAATAAGAACAGGAACATGTACAAGGGGGAAAAAACATGGAGCTCTAATAAGGAAGAAAATCTCCAAAATGGAAATGGGATGAAAACAGAACAACTAAAAAAAAATGATGGAAAAAAAAATAAAATTACATTGTCAAAAAAAATAAAAAAATAAAAAATAAAAAATAAATGTACACACTAGACAATGTTTATATCAGAATAAACATTGCCTGTGTAAACTTTCCAAAAAAAAAAAAAAAGAAAGAAAGAAAACAGAACAACTACAGTAACAACATCCAGAACAGCGCACACATGCATAGTACACTTCCTTTGACTTGTGTTTTAAAATGACAACAGCCACTAGTACAGGGGACTGAGTTTTATAGGGTCCCGCAGTCAGAAGCCTCCCGCAGTCAGAAATCATGCTGCTATTACAAGCCTAGTCAGCAGCCCAGGCCGGGGTGATAGGCAGTCATGGAGACTCTCCTACTGGGGTTTTGCTAGACAGTGTCAAACTGCCTTCCAAACCTCTACATCTTTGCCCAGACATTAGGGCTGATACTCAGCTTTGGCCAAAGAAGCTTCTGTTGGCAGTGAGCAGTGCTTGAAGCAGAGGCTCACAACTAACTGTCAGCGTGCTGAGTGACAGCCGCTCAGCCCAACAGGATGCCTTTTACCCTCGCAAGGCTCGGGGAACACAGGGAAGAGGTGGGGAAAAGAATGTTAGGAGCTGCAGAACAGGGAAGAGTGTTGTAACAACAGTCTTCTGGACGCAGACCAGCGGTAGTCACCTGCACAAGATAGGAACCTTCCATCCCTGACAGGAGAGGGGCTTCTAAGCCCCCACCCGACCCTCCCGAAGGAGCTACTGGCAGTCAACGGTTATTGGGAGATGAGGACTTGTTCTCTTCCATGGTACAGCCCCTGATAACGCTGATGCTCCACTAAAGAAGCCCCGACCTCTGTTCACACCAACTACCCTGACTAAGGTAGTGTTGGCTGTGCAAGGAGAGCTTGCTCGGAAGAGTCAGCAGGAGTGGGGGAGAGCGAGGAGGAGCAAACACGATAAACTCCATTATATAGCACGAACTTGTCAATGAATAAACTTAAAACATTTTAAAATATGAGACAGTAATATCTGTTCTTTTCTAATAATTGCTTTTAATTTCTTCACTGGTACTGTCCCTGAAACCCTGGGTCAGATCTCCTGCACTGTGTGAAACTAGATATGGTAGGACACTCCCAAAACCCTAGCAATAAGTTAGAGGAAGGGTCAGCCTTAGCTGCAGTGAGTTCATGGGCAGCCTGACTACGTAAGACTCTGCCTCACAAATACAACAAAATAAAGTAAGCTTATCAACTTAAAAGTTCTTTCTAGATGTCTTTGGATGTAAAAAAAGCGCATATTAAGTAATTATTCAAATCCCTCAAACTTTCACATTTCTTTTACAAAAAGGGGGAGAAAAAATAAAACAGGTTTAATATATCTGAAATGTTTTTAATTTTTGCTAACTTCTAAAATATCCTTAAAAGCAAATCTCAATAGTAAATACTTATTTCTTTACTCAGTAAGACCAGCTAACATTGTAAGCCAGCCTCTAGACAACCACTGTAATAGAAGAATTAATCATCCAAGCCCCCTAATGAGGGCTTGTAATTTGCCAGTGGGTATTATAACTAAGGGAAGGCAGAATGGGACTGCTAGGCAACTAGCTGACTCCTGGCCCCGACCTCCCGCTGGGGAGCTGCCTAAGGGCAGTACTGCAGACCAGTGCAAAGAGTAACAAAAGAATGGAGTAAGTGACACACATAAGCAAGGCCTGGGGACCCATGTGACACTCGCAGATTTCTGAGAGTGACAATTTTAGTGCTCTGGTTATAATCTTCTAAATACTGGTGTGCTAGCTAATTTTTTCCATGACACATGCTAGCGTCACCTGGGAGAGGGAACATCAACTGAGGGGTTACCCTCCATCAGACTGGCCTGTAGACTTGTCTCTGGCGAATTTTCTTTTTTATTTATTTATTTTTTTAATTTTTTTTTCCCCCAGAGACAGGTTTCTCTGTGTAGCCTTGGCTGTCCTAGAACTCACCCTGTAAGCCAGGGTGGCCTCAAACTCACAGAGTTCCACCTGCCTCTGCCCTTCTAGTACTGGGACACTTTCCTGATTAATGATTGATATGTGAGGGCCCATCCACTTTGGATGGTGGCAGCCCTGGGCAGGTTGTTCCTGCGTTATATAAGAAAGAAAGTTGAGGAATGTTGGGGGTTGGTCTTGTGATTATTTCTCTGCCCTGAGAAAAGGTTGCAGTCCAAACATGGACATCATGATTATTAAAGAATCTCCTGTATCAATGTTGTATAAAGACTACTCCTCAATTCTCTCTGATTGGTTAATACAAAGCTGAATACTCAGTAAGGGCAGAAGAAATAAAAAGGCTGGACTCCTGATCTTAGGAGGAGTTGAGAGGGAGAGAGGGCGAAGAAAGAGAAGCAGTGGGATAGGGGGAGAGAGAAGAGAAGGTAGCCATGAGGAAGGTCACCATGAGGGAGTTGCCGTGAGGACAAAGATGGAGCAGAAACAGCCAAGGCGAGACTAAGGTGGCAAGTAACTGGGGCATGTGGCTGGGAAGTAGCAAGGCTAGTGTAGCTGGGTTAGAATAGATCATTATCTGCCCAGCTATAGTGCTTTAAAGCTTATTAATAAATCTAATAGGTCCATACCAATTATTTGGGCTTAAAGGTGTAATAGAAAAAACTATTATATTAATGTTACAGAGGAAGCCATGGAACACAAGCCAGCAAAGCAGTATTCCTCCATGGCCCCTGCCTCTGCGGCTACTTCAGTCACTTCCCTGACTTCCCTTGACAATGAATCCTAACTTGTAAAATATAATAAACCTGTTCCTCTCCAACATGGCTTTGTAACTAGGACAGAAACTGGTGCTAGCATGTGGCCTGTTGCTGTGAAAAACCAGGCCATGGAAGCCTTCAAACAGTGGGACGCCATATGCAGAAATTAATTTGCCACTTGTGTATGAGCCCAGAAGACACAGTGCTGCAAGCAATGTGGACTATGGGGGCGAAACTCACACAATTTCAGAGGGAACAATAATAGAAGCTGGACTACAGGCCACTGGTGTAACAATTTGACAAGTTTCTGGCTGTCTTCTGCCCTTGTCCTAGGAATCTGCCTAAGGGTAAAGTTAAAAGTATTGAGCGGGAGGGGTGGCATAGGCCTTTACTCCTAGCACTGGAAGGCAGAGGCAGGCAGGCAGATGTGTTTGGGTTTGAGGCCAGTCTGGTCTATACATCAAGTTTCAGGCCAGCTAGTACTGTAGAGAGAGATCCTGCCTCCACCCAAAATGAGCTAATTGCTTCGGTGGAGAAAATTTCAAGCATGAATAATGTTGAGGCTGAGGCATAATTATTGACAACATTTATTTAGGTCTATGATGAAAAAGATCATGTAGGCAAAAAATATATAAAATGTACTATTTGAACAGAAAAAGGCACCATGGAGCTTAGTGTTACAGCCAAGGCAGGAGTTAAAACAGAGGCTGTAATTGTTAGGGTAAGTGCCACTAAGGAGAGGCCGACTCTGTGTGGACTGAAGGTGCCTCAGGGCAGGAGCCCACCCAGCTAACTTCCAACTTGAGAAAGGAAAAGGCCTAAGGAGTACTCTGCTCCTCGACAGCGTGGTTCAGGTGCAGGAAGGCCCGATCTAAGCACACTGAGCCTGTCCTCCGTGTGGTACGAGCTTTAGAGGCATGAAGGATGCAAGAGGGAAGGGATTATGGATTCCTCCTCCATGAGTTCACCCAGCCACTGAAACCAGGTGGCATGTGGCACAGGGACCTTCCAGGCTGTGGGAAGCCACTGTGTGAAGCTGTGAACATGAACCTGAGATGCCGAGCAACGAGACATCTGCCCAGGAAAGCGCATACAGGGAACGGATCCAGCCCAAAAGAGGCATGCCTGTGACAGACAGCAAAGCTGGAGGAGCAGAGCTACTCATGTGGGACATGGAGGCTACAGGATTGGTGTCTGTCCTGGTGGGTTTTGGTCTTGCTCTGGTGCAGTATCTCCTCTGTCCCCATTCTCACTATTGGAACGGTAATGAGTGTTCTGTTCTGTGGGGAGCAGATGCAACCCTGAGTGAATGAGGCTCACCATGGCAAAGTCTTTCCATCGGTCTAAGTGTGACTATTAATAGTGTGCACAGAAAACGGCCACCACAGCTTTCTCCCCCAGGTATTTACGGCCTGAAGACTGCTCCCCTACGGAAATTAGCTAAACTTATCTCCTTGATCCAGCTGGGTGTACCATAAACTACGCCTGAGTGTTTTCATGTAGTAACTCTGCTTCCTTGCTCAGCTGGGGTCATAACCCTGCCTCCTGTTCAACTGCATATAATAAGCACACTGAGCTGCCAGTGCTGTGGCTCCTCCACCAGACAGGCCAGTCCACCTGACCCCAGCTTTTCGTTTCTGTGTGTCCTGAGTCATACAAGGAGATGGCACTGTTCCTTTTATGTTAGAAATATGTAACTTGCTTTTTTATTTTATAAAAGAACATAGTTAACAAATTACTTTGAGTCTTAAAAGAGATGACTTTGGGTTTTTAAATAGTGTTGAGACTGTGACAGACTTTAGGGCTTTCTGAGGTTGGACTAAAGCATTTTGCATTATAAATATGGCAACAAGTCTATAGGGGCTGGGGAGTACAATGTTTCCAGCCTAGGGCATCTCAGTTCTTGGTCTCCAGTTGGTGGCTTTGTTTGCGGGTTTGGTAGGTATAACCTTGCTGGTGGAGTACATCATTGGGTGTGGGCTGTGACATTATAGGCCACGCCCTACTTCCAGTCGGCTCCCTCTGCTTCAGGTTTACAAATTCAGGTACTCAGCCTCCTGGTTCTGCCACCATGCTTGTCGCTTGCTCCCATGCTCAAATACTATGAATCTTCTGAAACCATAGGCCAAAATAAATTCTTTCATAAATTAGTTTCAGTTGTGGTGTTTTATTGGAGCAATAGAAAAGAAATTAGTGCATCAGGCAAAAATCCTTTCCTGGTTTATAAGAGGAAGAAATGATAGGTCCAACCCAATTACAACAAATTATATTGCCAGGAAAATTTCAATATAACCAAAATGTTTACATTATGTGTCCAGCATTCATATAAGTTAATTCTCTAAATGTCTTACAACTGCCATAACAATATATACATCATAGTGGCTAGTCATAATAATCCTTCAGAACCAGAATATGGAGGTGTCCACTCTACTTTGGCCCCTCTCAGGTCTCTCATTCATTCAGGCAAGTTTCATCTTTTCACAGCTGTATCAAACAAACCCTTCATGTTGGTCATCACATACTCGCAAGGCCACTTCACTTGAGAGTAGACAGACATGAGCGCCAGATGGGGCAGAAGGCCTGACTTACCGTCGCTGGCATTTTCCTTCAGCTGTTCCTCATACTCCTGCATTGCCGACACACAGCTATTATGAATCAGTTCCCCCAGGCGTTTCAAGTCTGCCACAGACTTATCCACTAGCTCAGCATCACGGGCTATGCACTCTAGCCTGAAAAAGAAACCCAAGACACTGTGCCCACTCTTCTGTACATGGCATGAATGCTACTAGGTCTCATAAATGCTTGCTCTTGAAAGACGCTTGCTGTACAGGTCAGTCCCAGGCCAATAGGAGCCTTGTGCAATAACTAAAGTATATCCATTTGCCATCAACAGAAATTGCCTTGGGAGATGCCACAAAATAAAGTGACCCTGAACACCAGAGGGGAAAAGATCTGAGTTTATCCTGAGCTGTTTGCAACTGTTACCATGTGAAGTGCCTAAAGACTGTACACACTAGCTTGCCACTTTGTTTTCATTTTCTTTTTTCCTGTTTTATCCATTGCAATATTCCTAGGAGCTCATCTCTACATCATAGCAAGTACATAAATCTACTGAATAAAAGTTAGGTTGTCTAAAGGATCACAGACTCACTTTTCCACATCCAGTGGCCTTTAGACTAACTTCTTCAAAGATGAGACTTTTGCATCTGGATGTTCCAGCAGTCCCAGAGAAATGGCGTTCCTGACTCTGATGGACTACTTCCTCTCCCAAAGGAAACGACAAAACCAAAGCACACACACGGGATTCCCGCCAGCCTCAGAGGTTATAAGAGACAGGGATCTGACATGTCCTTTCCATCAGTGCTCTTGTTTGAAGGATACACTGGTAACAGCATGTAAAGCAAGATAACTACCTAGAATACCCAGATACTTCTGTTAAAAACCCAACTTCTAAATGTGTGCTTGGGACAGCGACAGCTCGTATCTTCCGAAGTTAATATGCCAGGCTAGCACACGCTCTTTCTTTGTACTGTCTTCTTGGCATCCTCTTACTCGATCATCACATCGCAAAGAACCCTTCCGTCTCCTACACTCCTAAAGCAAAGAACAACTAACTACCAGCATTTTCAGGCGGAGCCTGGGACCATCCCTCCTAGACAATCTTCACCATGCGGTCTGCATGCCTGTACCGCATCTCCCTCATTCAGTCAAAACTGCTGACAGCCAGCCAACAGCCACCACCTGTGCCACCTTCCACACCAGGACATCCACCCAATATACTAATGTTTTAACAGTGTCTCCCTTGGGTGCAAAGTCTACTCCCAGAATTAGTAATAAATGAAAAGTATTGCCTACACACATGCACGCACACACGCACACATGCCTGCTATATAGAAAAGTAAAAAGAGGATAGGACCTATTATTGGTCTTACCTTTCAAGAGGGAGACCAAACTTCTTATAAGCCTTGATGAACCTAAGAATATGATCAACAAAATTAATTAAAAACAACAAGTATTAGCTGTACAAACGCCACAATGCCCTATCACGAACTATGAGCCACACCAACTGTCAAGAGCCGGGCACAGTCCCTGCATCCACCAAGTGAGTACTAGGTGTTTCTGAATGGGTCACTCTAACAAGTACTCAAGCTCTGTTCAAGGACGACACCAAATTTATTCTCAGTGACAGATCAGGACCTAGAAAATGCCACTAGAAGAACAAGGGCACAACAGCTCAACTATGATGAAATGCTAACATCATTACTCAGTGGCCTTTTCAGTCCATTAATTCTATGCTGAGTTCTGAATCACATATTTTTAATTATTTTATGGTTAACAATACAGCTATAAGATTTCTAAGACTCTGTCAAACACTTTTTAAATTAATCAGAACTTTATATAACATATATACATATATGTACACACACATATAATTTAAAACTTATACAGAACTATTGACTCTTGCCCATACTTGTCTCCAGCCAAACCTCCCATCTATTTTCCAGTCTCTACCTTTAATCACGCTGATCACTACCCACCGCCCCATCACCATTTCACAACACGTACAACAGAAGCAAGCTGTCATAACACAGCATTTGCACCACTGTAATATGACAAGTTACTATTACGAACTGGTTATGTAACAGTGTAAGGAAAGAGGCTAAGAAACGAGATAAAATGTGACACAGAACTAAATATGGCAGTAGATAAACAACAGTACACAACAAAGAATTTGAACACAAAACTTAGTAAAGTCTTAAATATGAAAGTGAACCTGAGGATTACCCCTACACCCCACATTTCTCTTTAATATAAAATGAGAGGTGTTATGTCAGAATTAGTAGACTTTGAGATTTAAAGATGATAAAGCTGCAATGTAGCTCCTGCCTAGCATGTACCAGGCTCTGGGTTCAATCCAGCACTGAAAACAGTAATAATAAGCTTCAGTGGCACAAAAATAACAAAACCATCAACAAAAACTGCCAAAATCAACCCTAAGAAAAACCTAGAAAGTATGCCCAAGTCTGCAGCCCATCTGAAGCATCTGTTCAAGAGAATGGCTGGGTCTCAGGAGGAACAGAGAGCTTTCTGTCACTGCAACTTGTCTGATTTCCAACCCCTTCTCTCTGCAGCTGAGAAATCAAAGCTAACTGTGCCACCAGTGCACGGCAGCTGGCAGTGAGGATGGCGGGTCGGAGGCTGCACAGGAGGACTATTTCCAGAGAGAAGGCATATTGACATAAATACATACCGTTGTCAGGTTTGTCTTTTTTTTTTTTTTAATTTATTTATTACTATTGTTGCTTATCATTACTATTTATATAGGTGTTTTGGCTGCATATATGTCTGTGTTCTGAGTATATACTTGGTATCCAAGGAGGCCAAAAGAGGGGATCAGATGCCCTAGAAATGGGGTTACAGAGAGCTATGAGCTGTTGCGTGGGTGCTGGGAATCCAATATGAGTCCTCTGACAGAGCAGCTAGTGCTCTTAACTGCTGGCTCCTCTCCTGGCATGTCTTTTTTATATGAATTAGAACTCTTTGTGGACAGCCATGCCCACAGGTCATTGGTAACAATCAGATGCAAAGGTTTAACATACCAGTGTCCTGGGGAACATCATTTGGCCATAATAAGACACTGGCCAAAAAGTCAAAAGAACTGAGAATAAGATACCCACAGAATATCCCAAAAGTCTCTGACACACTCCTAGGAATAAAAAAGACCACACGTTGGAAGGTTAGCACCCATGCTAAGGCAAGATCTGCATGTGCACACAGATCTTCAAGGCCAGGGCACACTTGTGAACACACTCAACAAACACTGAAACAAGATGTATACCAAGCTCCTCAAAGCAGATTTGCTAGTGTGGAACAACTGAGATCTCTGCCTGTCCTTTGCCAATCGCTCTGCTGCAGGAGGAGAGACTTCAAAGGACACGACAAAAAACTTTACAAACCGGCCGAGAGAAGTCAGTGAACAAACAGCACCAAACTGACTAAGGATGGAAAACATAAGGCCCAGAGATAACAGATTATATTACTTAAAACATGTGGTTTCACACAAAAATGAAACTAAGGCACATGGCAAAGCAAGGACAGTGCACACAGGAGGAGGAGAAAGGCTATCAAGAGAATTGTACTTTAAGAAGCCAGGAAGCTGGACTTACAAGACAACAACCTGCTACTGTAACCATGCACATGAACTATAAAGCAAGTTATACCTAAGAACTAAAGAGTCGCCTAACAGAGATGATCAGTAGGAATGTGAAGCAGAGAACTGGAGAGGCAGCTCAACGGTACAGCACCTGCTCAGCATGCAATCAGCCTGGGGTTGGATTCCAAGAGTATGAGGAAAAGGAACAAACAGAAAATCTTTAAGAAGGAGACAAGCAGAAATTCTGGAATTGAAAAGTAAAACTAAAATGGAGGCGGGTGTCAGTAGAGGATCAACAGGAAATAAAAAATCATTAAACAAAAACAGAAAAGGAAAAAGATTGAGGATTTGTTAAACAAAAAAGAAATTAAGATACTGCCAGGAAGTAAAACAAAAAACAAAAAACCAGATTCAAAGGGAAACACTAAATGAGACCCCTTGGACAGGTATCAAGGGCATCACACAGTAGTTCAAATCCACATGAAGAAATAAGTACCACAAGACCACCGAGTAATCAACTATAAAGACAATAGCCAGGGATTTTTGGTTGAACTCTTCTATCAACCTTTATAAGCAATGACACAAAGCAGATTTATAGAATTTGTGTGGTGACAGGGTAAGAGAGGAAGAAGAGTAACTGCAGCCAGATTTCCAAAAACCACTGACATGAAGCTGTTGTGCATCCAGATGTTACTTGAACGCTCCATGGAAACCAGCAAGAAAATAACTTTCTGACAGGAAGGGAAGCAACAGAATGTATACAGCCTGCTGCTGACCACAAAAGGCAATGACGGAGACAGAAAGGAGTAAAGACAGGTGGCCCAGGACACAGCGAGACAGGCAACGCACTGCATGTAACGAGGTAAGACAGGCTGCCTACAAGAGAGAGACTGAACTATGCAGACCTAAATAAAAAGATGAACAATACCACCATCTTGCCCATTCCACGTGTCCAAAAAGCGAGTTCAATGTCTAAAACTGACTTAAATGAGAAAAGGCACACTAACCAAGGCTCGTGTGCTACTGGAACAGACTCCAGCTAAACCACATGGATGCCTTAGCAGCAGCACTCACCAGGCCAGTGCAGCAAGGGCAGCACTATTAGAATAGAGGCTGTTTCTACACAGCTATACTACAAACACAGATATGTGTTGTACACAGCAGTCTCCCTTTGGTAAACTTCCTCTTGGAAACAGTAAGGCAATCAAAAGATGGAAAAGAGACTGTGATCAAGGCACTCAGACGTGAAGGCAGGACATTAGGGACCTCAGAGGCCCTTGTTCGCACAGGAGTTCAAGGCCATCAGAGCTTCTTGAGACCTACTTCACTCCCATAACCCAGCCTAAGCAAAAACTAAAACCAAAATCCTGATGGAAAGTGGGAAGGACCACCTCTGGGAAACCTGCAGGGACTCATGGGAAGACCTCAGACCCTGGACTTCACTGCCTTTCTCACCCCGTTACTTTTTTGTATGCTGTCATCTGTGTCAGGGACCCAGGGCCAAGGCTTAAGCCATGTCCTTCCTGACAAGCTCTAGCAGAGCGGAGACCCCACCAACCTTCGGATCTCAGCATCAGTGAAGCCCTCCACGAGGTCTTTGCGCACACTTCGGGGGCGGCCTCTGCGCTTTGGCTTCTTATCGTCATCAGAGTCATCAGTCTCACTCTCGGAAGCAGAAGATCTCTGTGCCTGCCTCTTAGACTCAGTGTCAGAATCACTGTCGTTTGTCTGAGCCTAGAAAAGCATAAGGCCCATTAGCAGGTGTCAAGTCCAGGAATGAAAGCACAACGACCAGCCCATCTTATCTGTCAGCCTGGGACTTCCCATCACATCTGAAGAGTCAATTTTCCTTAAACAAACGGCATGTCAGGTACTAGGGAGGGAAAAACTGCCATACTTTCAGTGACCTTGCAATGATGAAGTGGACTCAGTTTAAGTTAATTTTTATACTATAATACATATGATGCCCAGCATAAAACAGTAACTCCTCAGACAACTACCTACTTCTTTTCGTCTTTTTTTCTCTTTTGGGAAATGAAGATAAACATATGATAGTCCCTTTGAGAAAGGGTTTTCACAAGCATTAACTGCATCAGGAAATGCCAATGCATTCAGAACTATGTGTAGCATGCAAGAAGAGCTTAACAAATGCGATGTTGATTTACTATGGCAGCAGACAAGCCTGAGAGCGCCAAAACATGGCTAGTAAATTTGTTTTCTTAGTTCAGTAATACTGAGGAGAAACCGTATCAAATGGTGCTTGTGAAGCGCTGAGTAAGCTGTTCAGCCTGTGGGTGTCCTGTGTCAGTCACATAATCCCATACAAAATTTAGACCCAGGACTGAGAATGTTTAAGGACAAAAAAGATCTGGCACTCTCACATTTAAAGACAGTAGTAGCGAGAAACAAACTGTCAGGACTGTCAGCAGTTTTAACCTCAAAGGCAAAATACAAACTTCTGCAAACTCTGAAGTCGCCTAGTCATTTCTCAAAAAGCCAATCAGCAAAGACCAAGTAAAAAGTCCCAAGGGTATGGCTGTGAGCCCTGCGCATGCTCACTTCCATCGGCCCTGCAGGCCTGTGTCAGAGCCTCGCTCCTGACTGACCTACATTGGCAGCCACACAGGACACAAGGCACACTTCCCTCTCACTTCACCTTTTTAGTGGAACTACGAATTCTAGGCAGCATATAAATTTCTTCTAACTCCTTCTGCCGTTCCTCCTCCTCCACTTTTTTCCTTTGCTCTTCTGGAATGATTTCATCCCAGTCCTTGTGAGGACGCTCTTCTAGCTCCTCTTCATCTTCCATTGTTGCAAAGTTGGCCACCTGAAAGAGAGAGGCCCCCCTATCTGACATTTCTCTGCTTCCAAACACGATCTGCCTGGCCCCAACATAACACTGTAATAGGTAGGATTCATAATGGTATTACATAATCAAAATCAACTTTTTAAAAACCATTCTCACCATTTATTCTCCCCAAAACAACTTGCCAAAGCTATCAGTTCATCAAAAATGTTATTAAAAGCTAGGGAACAGATACAGAAGGAAAAACTGCTTTGTGAGTTTTACTGAAAGATCATTAAGTCCTATACATATACTTCATGGAGATATCACACTGATTGTATAATTGAATTTGCTCAGACTGTAAAATTGTCTGGTAGCTAATAGTCGTCTGTGATGCCCTCGCAGCTCTCTAATTGTGATGACCAACAACAGGCAGCCCTTACTCACCTTGATTCATTTTTATCGAGTGTAACGGTAAATGTATGTAAAATTACTTATGCTCAAAAGTCCATATTAATCTTAGGCAAAATCAAAAACAAATCTAAAAGACATACCATTTATTCCCTACCAACTATCTGAAGGTATTTCTAGTCAAACTGTAGGTATGCGACCCAAAAAAGAAAAGCAGCTAAGCCCACCAGTCAAAGGCCATAGGCAAACAGCAGCTCTGGATGGCTCTGGCTGCCCGTGAAGAGCCCGATCTCCAGTTTCACCTCTTCCTTCCTGGACTAAGAGTCTGATGAAGCACAAAGGGGCCTTTACACTTTCCATCCTCAAAGTCATTTGGAGCTAACATAAAATCAAATCAAAACTTTATGACATGTAGTAAAAACTAACTTTTTAACATCTGGCAAGAATATTTTAATCTTTACAACCAGATTTTTTTAAATGTCAAGGAAAAAAGGGTATGACTTCTAAGATTGTTAAAAGCAATCCATTTCACTATTCTTTCATTTATTTTTGTACAAACTAATTGTTCACAATTACTATAAGTCTGGGTTTCTATACTAATTAATTTGATTTGTCTGTGCATGTGTGCATATACCTGTCACTGCACATGCTGTAAAGGTCAGAGAACAACCTGTAACAGTCAGCTCTCTCCCTCTACAGTGTATACTCTGGGACCTGAACTCAGGTTAGCAGCAAGCACGTCCACTCTGTGAGCTATCCCATGGACCTTTGAGTCTGATATTTTTAAGGAGTTGGATAAAAATGATAAAACAAACATAAATATGAATGCATGCTCATAGATTAAGCAGCTAGGAATTAGCTTTTCCAAAGGAAATATAGTGATGGCCCAATAATCTGACTAGAAAATGATCACAGCTGCATGTATGTATGAACTAAGAGACTGACAGCCTCACTGAGCGTGGTGGTGCACACCTTTAATCCCAGCACTCGGAGGCAAAGGCAGATAGATCTCTGTTGAGTTTGAGGCCAGCCTGGTCTATGTAAGAATGCCAGGACAGCCAGAACAACATAATAAGACCTTGGCACATAAATAAATAAATAAATAAATAAATAAATAAATAAATGAATGAATGAATGAATGATAAAAAAGAAAGAAGCTGACAGTCTCCCTGTGCATCACTTCAACCATCTGTAAATACAATGTAAACTTCCTCACAGAAGTGATATAAATATCAAAGCAGCCAATGTGTCAAATATGTTATAACAATACTTCAAACATAGCAAAAAATAGCACAAGGGTTGTTATTACTAAATAAAATGGTAATCTACTTTTTTTTTTAAACTGCTGTTTCCAACACACTAAATGAAGGCTTAAGACAAAGTATTAAGGAGAAAGAAAATGCCGATTCAGCTGCAGTCCTCACTCCACAAACAGAGGAGCTGTAAGATAAGCAGACCTCTACCATTAACCGTATCTCCTGGGTATTAAAACATGACAAAAGGGACTTAGGAAGGGAACAGTAACCAGCAATGTGCTGACTATGAGTAAGTTATAGCGTGGGATCTTTAGTAACTAAGTAATCATGTAAGAATCTAATCAAAACTTCTTAAGATCCCATCTGTTTAAGTATGAGGATAGTCACAGAGGTACAATCAGGTTTAATGTTTGTGCCCCTCAAAATCCGGGTGTTGCAAGATTAGGGTGTAGCTCAGTAGCAGAGTGCTTGCATAGCGTGTATAAGATCCTGGTTCAAGTCCCTGCACAACCACCACCATAAAGGAACTAGTGCTGAAATCTTGATGCCAGTACCTGGCAGTACCAGGAAGGAGTCTGTGAAAGGTGATTAGCTCAGGATATATGGTCTTTATGGCAGGATTAGTTGTCACCTGACAACACCGACTTTAGACAGAGCTCTCTGGCCTCCCTATGCCTTGTGAGAACAGGATAAGAAGACAGCAGTGTGCAACTCAGATGACAGTCCTCAAAAAAACCTCACCATGCCGGGTCCATGAGAAATAAGTGTCTATTGTTGGAATAATCCAGTCTATGACACTTTGTTATAAGACACTAAGTTTAAGACAAGCCATCTTGTCCTCTGTATCCAAGAATGAATTCTGGGAATTCTATTGCGAGAGTTCTCTGACCACTCTTTCCCCAGCTGCTTCCTTAGTCTTTCACTAACACAATTTCCACCTTAGCCAGCCATGGAGCACACACAACACAGCACTGCTTCCAGCCACAATCCACCATTTCTGCATCAACACTAAGCAACCTCCTGTCCCCAACGCCACAGTAACCTTTAACTTTCTCTTGCTTCTTTAACCAGCATGGAATTAGCCGTATTCTCACTTGCAATTTAGAAACATTTGCTATTTTGATTTCCCTGCACTGTCCAGACCAGTCTCTCCCATCCTAGGATTGCCAAGTGACCCAATTTCTCCAGCATCACGTATTGTTGGAGAATGTCACATGATCCTGTTGAGTGCCACACAGCAGAGACACCAACTAGATTTAGATGACATTCTGCCTTGCACGTACAGTCTAGCCCGCGGCTGTCCCAAGGCTTTCTGCCTCTCAGCAGAACTCAAGCCAGAGACTGAGTCCTCAGACTTTTTCTCATCACTGAGGTGATCAATTCCTTTTCTTCCCAACCAGACTGTCAAGCTCCCTATCTCAAGTACTTCCAGACACCTAGGGACACAGTAACATCTTTCTAAAAACCTCAGTTTATTTGGTCCTTCTATCTACTATACACATTTGCCTTTCCTGAGCCCTTCTGACAAATACCTGTCCTCAGTGCTGCCACTTCCTGTTCACTCGCTGCCCAGTTTCTATGTTTATAGCCATGACTCCATTAATTCTGGTTTATCAGACATCACTGACTATCTCTTTATCTCCCTTTAGAAAGGAAGGGGGCAGAGGGGAAGGAACAGGAGAAAAGGGAAAGAGAGAGAAGAGAGAACAGGAAAAAAAAAAAAAGAAAGTCCAACAGAATCTCCCTCCAAAGAAAAAATTAAGCCAGGCAGTGGTGGTGCATACCTTTAATACCAGCACTTGGGAGGCAGAGGCAGGCAGATCTCTGTGAGCTCAAGGCCAGCCTGGTCTACAGAGTGAGTTCCAGGACAGCCAGGGCTACACAGAGAGACCCAGGCTAGGGGCAAGGCGTCTCCCAACCATCACCTATAGTTCCCATGCCTTTGACTTCTCTTTGGCATCTGATGTCATGAATGCCTCCCATAGCCCTCCATACTTCTAATCTTGTGCTTATCTCATTGGCAATATACTCTGTCTTCTTCATCAAAGTCTTTTCTTCTGCACCTGACTCTAGGAAGGATGACTCACTTCAGTAGTTACCTTCATGGGGATACTGCCGACTACATTCCTAACGTCCTCACTCAGAATGACACTGAGCATGAGTTAATTCAGGTAAAGCCTAGCACAGGAGAAAGTGCTCAAGACAAAGGGACTTACTAGTTAATACATCAGTGTTGAGTACTCTCCCACAGGTCTTCCTACCTTAAACTGGGATAGAAGCTCATCTGTCGCGCTAGTTGATACTTCATTCTCTCTGGTTTCAGCTAAGCGCAGAATTTCATCGATATCCATTTCCTGAAGGAACAAAAGTGACACAGGTATAGTGACAAAGCAATAGTCCATCATTTACTAAAAACATTAGGCGCACACCAGGCAGCTTCCTACAACAGCCTCAACTTACATCTTTCACACCCAACACTTCCCATTGACAAAGGGCTGGAGAGATGGCTCAGAGGTTAAGAGCACTGGCTGCTCTTCCAAAGGTCCTGAGTTCAAATCCCAACAACCACATGATGGCTCACAACCATCTATATTGAGATCTGGTGCCCTCTCCTGGTGTGCAGGTGTACATGCAGGCAGGACACTGTCTATATATAAATCTTTTAAAAAGAAAAGAAAAAAATCTCTGACAAAGAATCTACTTCCTAGGGCTGGAGAGATGGCTCAGTGGTTTAGAGCACTGATTGCTCTTCCAAAGGACCCGGGTCCAATTCCCAGCACCCACATGACAGTTCACAACTGTCTGTAACTCCAAGATCTGACACCCTCACATAGACATACATGCAGGTAAAAACACCAATGCACATAAAATAAAAACAAATAAATTATTTTTTTAAAAATCTACTTCCTTAAAAAACTTACAAAATATCCTTTAAAATTTCTTTATACTAATGCATTTCTACTGTAAAAGTGATGGGTTATACAACTACACAAGTACATTTTCTCTAAGTCTATCATATACTTGAATAATATTACCTTCCCTTTTCCAAAACACATTTCCTTTGCCTTTCATGTCATATAAATATGACAGCTGACGTGTGTGTGTGTGTGTGCGCGCGCACCCATACACATTTACACAAGCAAGTATATATACAAATATATAAAACCTAAGTTCCACACAGAGACAAACAAAAAATAATGTGATACTTATTTTTCTGAATCTGGCTCATTTCACTTGATGACTCCTGATCTTTCCTGCAAATGGCATAGTTTCCTTTACATACAGACACATGGAGTTGTGTTACCTGTGCACCTATCAACAAACACCCTGGCTGGTTAGGTAACCTGGAACTGTAGTAACTGCTGCAGTAAAGCATGGTCCTATGGGTATAGTTCCAGGAGTGGTAGAGCCTGGTCATATGGCAGCTGTTGTTCTTTCTGAGAACCTTCATACTGATTCCCAAAGTGACTACAAAAGTAAATCCCCATGCTCCAAACTGATTACCTGAGGCTCTGACTCCTCTCCTTCAATTTCTTTGAAGAGATCCTCTGCTCCAAATTTCAAGATAGCTGTCAGTTCTTCTTTATTAAAGGGATTTGAGCTGTAGGAGTAAAATCCAATTGTGATCATAAGTAAGGGGTTGGTGGGATGGCTCAGCAGGTAAAAGCATCTTGCCAACAAGCCTGAGACTACCTGCAACCCAAGACACACACAGTGGAGAAGAAAACAAGCTGTCCTCTACTTCCACACTCAGAGGCACAAGTGTACCCCTCAATTTCCTCACAAATAAATAAAAATATGAAAAGTGTTAAAACAGGCTAGAAACAAGGCTCAATTCTTCCAGAAGACCTGAGTTGGCTCCCAGAATGCCCACAGTGCTACACACAGCCACCTGCAACTTAAGTTACATGTTGCAATGCTTTTTTCTGACATCTGCAGAAACCAGGCACACACATGGTACACATATATGTGCATAAAAGTACATAAATATTTTTTTTAACTTTTAGAAAAAAGAATGTCAATTATGCACTTGGAACCTGGACTTCTATGTATACCCTCCACAAAAGGGGACAAATGACCAAAGAACAGTGATACCTCAAACTTCTCATTATAACCCAGAGTTTGTGGTTAAGTCTAGAAACTCAGTGACTGTCCTGTTGGTTCACCAACAACATGCTTGCTGGCAAAGATGGTTAACAACACACATTTTCCTCTGCACTTTGTCTCCAAAAGTCACCTCATCTTCACTAAGACGTTCATTTTTCTCACCTCTTTTCCCAAATAGCCAAGCTTCTCTGCTTTAGGTTCTTCTTAAACAGAAAATTATCTCAAAGCAATCTACTTAGGACAATTTGACTTCATCTTAAATGCACTGTAGTACAGCCAGGCACAGTGGTACACACCTGTAATCTCAGCACTCGGGGAGGCAGAGGCAGGTGGATCTCTGTGAGCTTCAGTAAGTCCAGGACAGCCACAGCTACACAGAGAAACCCAGTCTAAAAACAAAACAAAACAAACAAACAAACAAACAGAAAACACTGTAGCATAATTCACAGCTAGTCAGAGTATAAACTCCTCAATGCTGGTCCTTGTCTCCTTTTGATATTAACAGTTTGAAGGCACAGCAACCCTCACACAAACAGCCTCATTAGCAGTAGAAGCACGGTAGCCAGCTCTGTCTAATGGAGTCACAGGAAAAAGCCAACAGTGACTCTGTGTTGTGCTGAGGTCCATACTTATGCTACTGTGTCGTGTCACATGAGGGACCAGAAGCAAAGACAAAAGAGCAGAGTGAAACAAAGAGGCAGTGTGCATATATAAGAGGAGGCATTAGGGATAAAGCAAAGGCAAGAGACCAGAGGACCAACCTCACAGCACCAAGTCACAAGTGATCCAAGGACTGACTAATCCTGCCTCTGGTAACCCTGTCAGAACTGCATCAAATGCTATGCAAACGATCTGAGTCTGTCTCCCATCTTTATGGCACTTACTTGGATCTTCCTGAGTTGTTCTCGAGAACTGTCCTGCCAGTGGTGTCCATGCGCTGAATCACCAGGTGGTCCAACACCATCTTCTTTTTGGCCCGTTCTATAATCTCCTCTTCCACAGTCCCCTTTGTAACCAAGCGGTAAATATTCACCTGTGAAAAAAGGAAATGCCATGTTTACTCCTGTTTAAAGCAAAAAAAAAAAAAAAAAAAAAAAAAAAAAAAAAAAAAAATCCTTTTGTCAAAAATCAAGGAGAAAGGATGTCACTCTGTTCTCTTGTACCACATACAAGACGACACCCTGCCAGTCCTCATAAACAGGGAGCTGCAGAATGTGTGCTGTGTGCAGCAGGCTACGTTCTTAAGGGAAGTGCTTCTGAAGAGACCAGAGCCTTGTTCTCAACAAACATCCTCCCAACAACTGGCTTTACTGGTTTTACAAAAACTGAATCACTACTCACATACGAACTTGTAAGGTAGCCAGTAAGAAAGCAGTCTTTGAGATCCATAGACAAAACAAAAACCTAAAAACCAAGCCTGTGGTTTTCCAACATGCTGCCGATTACACTGTCATGGAGAATAAAACGAACTCTTCTGACTAATACTAGACTAGCTAGCCATGCTCTTTTTTTTTAATATCTATTTATTTATATGAGTACTCTATTTGCATGTATGACAGACAAGGCCATCAAATCCCACCATGTGGTTGCTGTGAATTGAACACAGGACCTTTCTCCAGCCCCTCTAGCCATGCCCTTAGCACAGCAAAGATTCAGCTCTCAGTGCGCTCCCCATCTATCTTTGGTGGTAAATGTGTGGGAAGTCATTCATGACACACTTTTCAAAAAGAAGTAGGTTAAGAGTCCATACTAGGACTCACCTGAGGCCCAAAGACGTCTCTTTTCTGAACAAGTATAAAGAGAAGGCGAAGCAGTGAGGAAATAAACATTTTAGGAACAGCCTGACAGGGAAGAATAAACTCTGCCTGATGTTTCAAAGTGACTTCAGAGCCTCTGCCTACTGACCTGCTTCTTCTGACCGATTCTGTGCGCTCGGGCTTGTGCCTGCAAGTCATTCTGAGGGTTCCAGTCAGAGTCGAAGATGACAACTGTGTCCGCTGAAGCCAAATTGATTCCCAGGCCACCAGCCCGTGTGGAGAGCAGGAAGCAGAAGTCCTGTACACAATGCAATACACTACTTTATGCAGTGGCCTTCTCAGAGACACTCTCACAGTCCAATAAGCCCTCACACCTGGAAACCCCTGCAGGTGTGAAGAAAAGTGAGATATGATGGACAAACTTTATGAAGGCTAAAAGGAGCTCGAGGACTTGAGACACGGGAGATTTTCATTTGATTAAAAGGAAGTGTCAGTGAAGGGAACAAAGGAGTAACGCAGACTCTAGAAAGGCAGTAGGGACAAGGAATCTACATCCCAGCTAAAACTAGTGTATGCAACAAGCTAACCAAAAGCGCCATACAAACTCAGTCTTCATGGGAACTGTTTCAGCAAGCAACTCAGCTGCATGTTTTCTTGGGAAAGGCAGACTGCAGCACGGAGGTGGTTAGTATACATGGGCCTACTTCACTGCATGCATGCCCAGCCACTCAGCAGGCTGGTGAGGAAAACAGCACACTGCACGAATCAAGGCTGCTGCGCAGCAGAAGAACCTCATCACCACAAAGCGTGCCCAAGGAAAAGCAGAGAGAGTCTGAAGAAACACTGTGTATGCCATAGACCAGGCTCTAATATCTTCCAGTCTCCATAGCAATAGACTGGACAGGCATGGTATACTTGCCTTATATCTATCTAGATGAGTGCTCAGGAAAACATGTAGGAGAGGGAAAGTAAACTACATATAGCTAGGCTTAAAAAAAAAAAAAAAAAGCTTAAGCTTAAAATGTCACTATTTTCAGAGCATCTGATCACCTGTATCAAAAGCTCAAACTTTTTTTCTTTTCCTCTGTTTTTGTACAAGTGTGTGTGTGTGCGCGCACGCGCAGAGCCATTTCACCAGCCTCCAACAAAAGTTAATGCTTTTTGAGTACAAAACTACCACTCAAAGCCTGGTCTGGGATCAAGTATGGTGGCAGACACCTCTAATTCAGGAAGAGGAGGCAGGAGGGTAAGGGTGTCAAGGACATCCTCAATTATATACCAGCCTGGGCTACAAGAGACTCTAAAAACAAAGCAAACCAAAAGAAATACGAACAAACAGCTGACGCAGGGAATAAACATCTGTGAATGGATCTATTTAACAGATGACGGATAGATAGGTAGGGGACAGTACAAAAAGCTCTCTACATTCTAACAGTCATAATCAACAGCACTAAGCCATGAAAGCACAAAGGAGGAAGCAAGAATTTTAAGTAATCACAGCTCAGATTTTAAATTTTAAAGAATTTTAAATAATTAATGAACAGCTGAGAATACACATAGTATAAAGATTAGCAGCAGACAGTTTAGGATAAGATGGCCTAAAACAGTAAATATAATATGAACATTGAATGATCTCATAAACAATTTTCAATGTCACAATGGTAATATAAATTGCATGTTGTTTATGTCTATTATCAATCAAACTAATAGATTTTAAAAGGTTATGAAGTTATTTTAGGAAACCAAACAAAATACGTCCCAATGCTTTTCAGTGCTCATTATTTTCTAACTATCTCAAGAATAGGAAAATGGCTAAAGAGATAGCAAATACTGAACAGACGGCTCAGGGGTCGGAGCACTTGCTGTTCTTGTAGAAGACCTGGGTTCAGTTCCTGGCATCCACGTGTCAGTTAACAACCGTTTGTAACTCTAGTTCTAAGACTCCAAAATTGTCTTCTGGCCTCCTCGGATGCCAGGCGCCAGGCACATACATACATACGTACATACATACATGCAGGCTAAGGAGTCACTGACATAAAGTAAAAAATAATAGTAGAAGCATGAAAAAAATACTAGAAATCACATCCTAAAGTGTTGGGCTGGGGACATAGGCTGGTGGCAGAGTGCCAGTCTAGGTTGCACAAGGATCTGGGTGTGATCCCACAGAGGGGTGAGCTAGGTGGGTTGGTGTCCTAAGACCTTTAATGACATGGAAAAATAATCTAAGTATAATTTTGACCAAAAAAGGAGAAAATCCTATAGAGCATGATTACAGTAAGGTAAATACAATGATCTGTATAGATGTGGACAGCAGTGTGTGAAGACTATGTCACTGTGGGGATGGCTTCATTTGGGTCCTTCACCATCCACAACACCTAACAAGTAGGCATGCAGTGTCTTCCCCAGAAATTTTATAATTAAATTTAAAAAGCTACAGAATGTCAGAGAAACTATATTTTATATGACTATCAGAGAGAATTAGAATCAAAAACTAAAACTACATATACCTCTACACACACACACACACACACACACACCATCAGATTTTCTCTGAAAAGAAAATGAAACATTTAAATCACATCAACTTTTAAATTAAAACAAGGGAACAGTGGGTTTTTTGTTTTGGGTTTTTGTTTTCTTTGATAAACACTATAATTTAAAAATTGCCGATATTTTATTGAGGACCTATTACAAGCTAAGAAATGTGATGAGTGCTTTGTTTATCTCCACATTTCATCCTCATGGCAATATTATAAAGTAGGGCATGGAGCCATTGTGATTTTACAGTTAAAGAAATAGGAGAGAGAAGAGGGATGAGACTAATGGTTTCATGACTCAGTCCCTCGATACATTACCACCTCTCAGATCATCATTCTGAAATAGCAAAAGAGACACTGAATTCTAAAACCCTTCAGAAAGCAGAACACAAATCTGTTCTAGCTACTAAGAAAATATGCAGCCTCTAGAAATTAGAATACTCTCCAAAACAACATTTGTCTTCTGTGCTGTCCCCACTGCTCCCTTTGTCTTTGGTGTCAGCAGCTTCTCCCACACTGGAGCTCTTCTCCCACACTCCTCCTAGCTCTCTTCTCACCCGACCCCTGACATGCAGACAAGAGATGCACTCAGGGTTTCTAATTTGGGTAAAGTAGCCCTAAGATGGATGTGTCCAAACCAAAACACTTGGCAAAACCAATTCAAAGCAGGACATTTAGTAATGTACAATTGTAGCTATAAGGCAGAGACTGAACATTAGGCTACATCACACCAGGAATATAGTGTAACTGAAACTTGGCAAACACGCTATTTAAACATCAGTACCAGAAAACCTTGACATGTGGCATGGCCCACCATGCCCTTGCCTTGCCTTCAAACCCAGAAATTTGGCAAGGCAGTAGAAAACACCATTAGTCAGCGCAAGGAAGATAGGAAAGCATGTACATGCTTGCCCAGTGAGTAGCAACAGAACATGGCATCCTTTAGAGTAGGCCTTTCCTGTTCTCTCGCCAAGACAAGAGAAGTCTGCTACAATACGTTTCAGAAAGACTCCTCCACCCCCACCATACAAAGCCCATGTTGTCCAAATAACAAAGCCATGCATAATGTACCTCGGACCCATCTGCATTGAAGTGATCCAATGCCTGCTTTCGGATTTCTCCCTTGATAGAACCATCCAGGCGCTGTAAAAAGAAACCACAAGGAAAATCTTAAGTGAGGAAGATCAGCTACACTTAGAATAGAACATGAGGCTTGCAACTTATCTTCCAGACACGCACTAAGTAAAAATAACTGGAAGCCCTTAGCAAAGCACTATGAGGGTACGTGTAAACAGCCTGGCCGACGTGACCTAAGCTCTCCAGTTACACACTCAAGGTCAGAAGTTTCTAATTCAAAGGAATGTCTAGGCTTACCCAAAGATCAGAATGTCTACTGAAACGTACAAGGAAAGAGATGAGAAACCATGAAGAAATAGTATTTCTAGTGGCTCCTGCAGAAAAACAATACTTCTTAGGCAATACGGCTATACAAATCAAATATGTGCTATACAAACCAAAAAAAAAATAGCACATTTGGAAACTAATGAAAATGTTCAAATTAATTGATCATGTATGCCAGCTTTTTCTAAAATTTACATTCTGCAATCACTTAAGTGTTCAGATAATAAAACTGTATCTTCAATCAGCTGCAGGCACTGACTTGTTCATAGAATTTTTTATTAGCTTTTTAATTTTTTATTAGGATGAACATATGTCATTTCCAGGTACAAGACAGTCACCCATACTGCAAGATTTAATGCATACAAAGCAAATGCTGCTGGGCGTGGTGGCACACACCTTTAATCCCAGCACTCAGGAGGCAGAGGCAGGTGGATCACTGTGAGTTAGAGGCCAGCCTGGTCTACAACGAGAGTCCAGAATAGTCAAGGCTACACAGAAAAACCCTGTCTCGAAAAACCAAAAAAGCAAATGCTATACATAAATGGCATTTCTTAGCATATAAAGTTACTTTCATATTTCATCCCTTAAAAATCATCTCTTCGGATGAAACACTGATTTTACAAAAGGCCAAGCTGATCCAAGCAGAGTCTGCAAAAACCTACATCCCTCCAAGGCCATAGGAGTCACAGCCACTTAGATCCCCAGATGGGAGCACCTGTTCCTCCCTATAATCACCACTATTCCCTTTATCTACAATAAGTCTGCAGAGACTGGAACCAAAGGCATTTGCAAAAGCAGGTTCACAGCCAGTATCTGAAACAAGCAAGCCCTCCTGAAACAGTCCCATTAGCAAGAGACACTGAGACCATTCTTCTGAGAAGTCACTACCACCGGCTCTGTGGACAAGGGTGTTTCCAGAACTCCTTCTCTTTCCTCCCAGCCTTAAACCAAGGTAACACTCCATGAGGTTGAGATAAAACAACGCTGTCTCTTTTCTTCTAGGATATGGGATTCTACGATCAGGTTCACAGTTACTCCTGCCTACTTTAACAACAAATATGGCTAAGTAGCACAGACAATTTTACTTTTCTTTGCCAATTTTTCTTTTTGCTAATCTTTCCTACCACCTTGTCCTTAGCACTAATGACCAAGAGCAAAGCAGGTAAAAGGCACTTGCAGCACAGGCTGAAGGACCTGAGCTGGAACTCAGCCTCCATGGTAGGAGAAGAGAAACAACTCAGAGTTATCCTCCTATCTCCATACAGGCACCACAGCACATTAATACATATGCATGTGTACTTACACACTTATTCCCACTAATAGTAAATAAACTGTTGCCAAGCATAGTGGCACATGCCTTTAGTCCCAGCACTTGGCATACGCAGGTACATAAGTTCAAGGCCAGCCTGCTTTACATAGTAAGTTCTAGGACAACCAGGGATACATAGTGAGATCCTGTCTCAAAAAAACCAAAACACAAAAACAACAACAAAAATTGTTGGGTTTTTTTTTCCCCCCAAAGAATAACCTTCACATGTTCATTATCAGTGTAGTCTAAAGGCATGAAGAAAAATTCAGGCCTTCCTGGAACCTTAATCACAGATGTTTTTCAGGCAAGAGAACATGTCTTCTACTTCAGTAAAGTAGAGAAGAGAGAAGACAGACAGAGCTTGTGTGAGCCCAGTCACTGAGTCATCTTACCTGGAAGGGATAGTGTTTGATAGTCAGGTACTCAGCCAGGATATCCAGCATCCTCACCATCTGAGAGAAGATAAGGACTCTGTTTCCCCTTTCCCGGAGTCTTGTCAACAGTTTGTCTAACAGAATCAGCTTCCCACTGCTCCTGATTAGGGACTGAAGAGTCAGAGAACATCTTCCTCATTATGTTCAAACACAGTACTTCCCAAATGATCTTTAAACATGTATCCCAGTACTATGCTTCCTGCATTGCTACTTAAGTTTTCTCATCACTTCTGTTCATTTAGAGACATGGTCTCACTACATAGCCCAAGTAGACCTTGAATAACTATCCTCAAACACAAGCCCCTTCTGTCTCCATCACATCCTCAAAACATCCCTGTCACGTCCTAGGGCTCCCTCAACGCCACACCAGTGCCGATGTCCGGCTTTGATGCTCCTTGAAGGCTAATCAAGGAAGAAAAGGAAGCTTGATTTAAAACTAAGATCTACAACACCACCAAATCACTTCTGAGAAGGCAGCCACAAGCGGGAGGAGGTGCGCACCTGAAGGACCTCCTGCCCATTCTCCCTTTCGTTCTCCTCGGGAGCTTTGATCAGGTAGCAGTGGTTGCAGCATTTCTTCAGCTCCATCACAATATTAAGGAAGCCAGATGTGCTGCCTCTTGTTCCTTTGGCAAGAGCCTTGTAATTCCTGGTCAGGATCCATCTGAAAATTGAAAGCATTAATTTAAATAAGTAGAGTTTATGGTAGCACAGGAAATAAAAGATAAAAGACAGACAGATTTTTACTTTCTGTCTCCTGTCACCTACCCATGACCCTTCACATCTCCAAGCACAAGTGAAAAAGTTCAATAAGCCTACAAGGTATGTTGACCTCACTGATCATAGGAACACTAAAAGCAGACAATTCTAGAAGGCTACATTACATACACAGTCATATTTACACATATATGTACATGTTCATGTGTGTGTGTGTTTAGATAAGGGATTATCACTGAAGCAGTCTTATTACAACTTTTTAAACTGGGAGTAAGTCATCTAACAGTAAGACTCTGGCTAGCTAGGTTAAGTATACTGTAATAGCGGGCTGATGGTGCGTGCACATCTGTAATCCAACACTCAGCTGGGTGAGGCAAGAGGATTGTCAGTTCATAGTCAGCATGGGCTACAGTGTGAGAAAAGACAGAAAAAAAAAATATATATATATAAGATATATATATATAATGAATCATTATAAATGATTACAAAGAAGTATTTTTATATTACATAATGCTAAATAACATTATTGTTTCATACACCGATTTGGAATGATAGGAGAATTATACATACAATATGGTATATTTATATAAAAGCCTTGGTAATAAACTCCAAAATATTGAAAGTACTTATATATGAGTAACACACATTTTTTTTCTTTCTTTCTTTTTTTTTTTTTTTTTACAACATACATTTCTCATCATAATTCTGGGAATGTATCTCAAAATGTTCACTTCATCACTACTTATGAAGCCAAAGTACTTGAAAAAGTCCAAGTGTATACACACACCAAGGAGTGAGATAAATACATTAAACTGAAGATTCACTTTCCCTGGAACAGCTGGTACTCCTAGGTAAGAGTACCCAGATGGTACACCCTGAAATCCTGCCCTTAACCCCAGCCCTCAGGAGGCCAAGTCTTAAAAGAGCAGACTACATAGTGAGCCCCTGTCAGAAGGGTTGGGGAAGGAAGTGGGGAGCAGACAGAAATACCATGCCTATAACAGCAGCAATTAAGATGCTGAAGCAGAAGGAAGGAGACCTGAAACTAGTTAAACCCACACATAAAGAATATTGGTGCTGCTTAACTGTAAATAATTTTATCCACAAAGAACACCCCTAGAGCATAAGTTTGCAATGTCGAAATACCATCTCAAGTACCATCTCCCAGTGAACTAGTGTGTAGAGCTCCAAAAAGTGACTGGTTGACTCTGGTTTGAGAGAGAAAAATGGATAATATGAATATGGAACTCTGTCATTTAGAGAGTAAGGTAGCTATCAACTAGGATAAAGATAGCATTACTAAGCCAGAACTCTGAATTCTAAACTCCAAAACATTCTAAAGAGGAACATGATGCTGCAAATGGAAAATTCTACACCAGCCCTTATGCATGCAAAACACAGTCAAATGTAGGCGCACTAAAAATATATATGAAGGGCACATGTACATACATGTACACACATAAACATGTACACATACACAATTTACAAAGTCTGAACCATGTTGGAACACACAGCACTAAGAAGGCTGAGGTATAAAGGAGAATCAGTTTGAGCCCAACACGTGCTATATACAAGACTTCATCTTGAAAAGATAACCATTTAGCCAGGCGAGGTAGTGCACACCTGTAAACCCAGCACTTGGGAAGGGAGTGAGAGGCAGGTGGGTATCTGTGAGTTCAAGGCCAGCCTGGGCTACAAAGGGAGTCCAGGATTGCCAAAGCTACACAGAGAAACCCTGTCTCAAAAAACTAAAAAAAAATTTAAAAAATAGGGCTGGAGAGATGGCTCAGCAGTTAAGAGCACTGGTTGTTCTTCCAAAGATCCTGAATTCAATTCCCAGCAACCACATGGTGGCTCACAATCATCTATACTGAGCCCTGGTGCCCTCTTCTGGTGTGCATGTATACATGCAGACAGAACACTGTATACATAATAAATAAATCTAAAAAAAAGAAATAAAATAAAAAGATAAACATTTACAATGTCTGGGTTTTTTAAAAGAATATATGAAAGAGACATACTAATAAATTATAATAAATAGAGCTATATAGATGTGGAAGCAAACAAAATATCATGTTTCTGTATATGTGTGTGTATATATGTGTTCCAACTGGGGAATGTAAATACTCTGCAGACATTACTAGACTGTTAAAGAATTATTAACTACTGTTAGGCATGATAACAGCAAATTTTTAAAGAATGAGATGTCTTTCTTTTTTAGAGACATACACTAAAGCAGGAGGATGGGAAGACGCAGGTGAACTAGTAATGGCCATGGGTTAACACCACGGAAGCTAGACCGTGAGTGGATAAGCAGACACGGTATTAGTTTTGTTTATATTTAAACTCCCCATAGTAATATCTCCAATACACAAATAGGGGCTTGGGACTGCCTACAGGTCAGCTAAGTGTCTGTCTAGCACATGTCAGGCCCTGGGTCTGATCTCCCAGAAACATGCAAGCGCATATACATAAATGAATCATATGTTATAAAAAGCAAATGTGAATGTCCTTAGCAAGCACATTTTATGAATTTCCGTACAGTATGATAAGCCAAAGACATGTGACTTGCCCACGCCACTTGGTGGGTAAGAGCACTTGATCCAGCAGAGGACCTGGGTTCAGTTCCCAACACTCAAAATCATCCTTAACTCCAGTTCCAGGAGATCTGACACCCACTTCTAATTTCTACAGACAAGTATGCACATACACACACACAGGCAAAACACTCATAGCCATACAAAATAAAACAAATAAACCTGAAAAAAATTTTTTTGATTGACAAACTTCAGACCATTTACATAACGAAAAGTACTTTATAAATTCTTACTCAAATGATGAAAAACAAAAAAAAAAAAAAAAAAAAAAAAAAAACAAAAACCTCCTAGGCCAAGTGGTGGTGGCACATGCCTTTAATATCAGCACGCACAGGAGGATCTCTGTGAGTTCGAGGCCAGCCTGGTCTATAGAGTGAATTCCAGGACAGCCAGGGCTACACAGAGAAACCTGTGTTAAAAACCTAAAACAAAAAAACAAAAAATAAAAAAAAAATTTTTCTTTTTTTTTCTGATTGAATATGAATTTCAACTTAATTACAAGCTGAGTCCTACAGACAAAGCTCAGTGGTTCTCTAGCAATTACAAGGTGGAAACCGAATTCTTACTGAAATAAGAAAACAAAACAAAACAAAGCTCAGGCCTAGGCCTGGTCCTGGTAGGAGGCAGAACTCTCAATCTCAGTAGAGTTACACGGAGACCCTGACTCAAAAAAATAGAAGACTTTATTATTGAGTATTTGCCAAGATCTACAAGGTTCAAGGCTTAATTTTTAAAAAAGAAAAGAAGGAAACAAAACCTGAAACCTCTGCTCAGGCTTTACTTTAAAAGGCATGTATCACTTGGAAGCACCGCCTCATGGCACGGACTTACTTATAATACTGTTTCTGAAGGGCTGACATCTCCACCCTGAGAATCTGCTCCACTTTGGCAGGAAGGGACTTCTCCACATCTTTTTTGACTCTCCGAAGAAGGAAAGGCTCTAGTACCTTATGAAGACTCTGGTAGCCATTCTCTCTCCCCTTTCCGTGGTCTTCTTCAAAGTCTTCCCAAAACTCAAACCTACAGATGAAATTGTCACCATTAGTCACACAGAGGGAAGGGCATTTGCATTCTAAGAACAGAACAGAACAAGTAGTAAGTAACGTGGCTCTGAAGGGATTTTTTTTAAAAAGGCAATCTATTCTGCAAGGAAAGGCAAAAATTTGCCCATCATGGACTCTTAAATAAAAGAGGGGGAATAAATAAATTGTAATTCTAATATTTCAGGAAGGGACATAATGGCTCAGCAAGTAGATGCTTGCCACATGAAAAGACAGAGCGAGCTGAGCACCAGCATTCATCACTGTTCATGTCCTGTAGATGCCCCTGCCACCAAGGCTTTCCTGCCACGACAGGTTGCATACTAAACTGTAAGGCAAAGTAATCCTCCTTGACGTTGCTTTTGTCGGGCATGCTGTCGGGAACTGTGTAAAGACTTTGATGTCTGGGGAAGGAAAGAGGGAACCAGGAAGCTGACACGGGATGAAGAACAGCAATGAGAGTGGACACACGGGGCCGGAGTGATGCTCAGCAGTGAAGAGGAAGGATGCTCATGCAGCAAATGATGACAAGACACCAGCCAGGACTCTATGCAGTGTTGCTTAGAGTATGTCCCCCCCACCCCCCCTGCCCCCCCACCCCCCATGCCCAAGGGAGGCAGTGGGAATGTCTGGGGATATTTTTAGATGTGACAAGAATGCTACTAGATATCCTACAAGAAAAGTGACACAAGGCAGCTGGAACGGGTATGGGAAGTGTCCAGCCCAACCCAAAATATTAACATTGCCCAAGATGAGAAGCCCAGAGCCATGAGACAGCACTAAATGGGAGGATGCAGAGGGTCCCTCCTCCCAGAAAAATACTATAGTGAGAAGAGGGAGATAGAGGAGCACAAGGGAGGGAAGAGAGGAGGAATGGAGGAGGAGAATAAAAGGGGAGGGAGATGAGGAAGAAAGGAAAGAGAGAGGAGAGGGAGTGAGGGAGAGAAGGTCAGCTCAGAATGGCTAAGTATCTCAATCCATCATCAGAAAAATCAAACTATCTCATAAAGAATTTTTTTTGAAAAGGGCCAGAAGCAAATAAAAACAATAAATGTGCTGCCTAGAGATCTGCCTTATCAGAAACACTAAAGTTAGCCCTTAGGGCTAAAAGAAAATCCTCCACAGAAACCTCAATTCACAGGAGAAAATGAAGAGCATCTGGAAATGATGAAATATGTGTTATTTTCTCTTTTCAAGGTTTCCTTAAAAGACAATCCTGTCTCAACCAGCAATTCTACTGCTACATCCTGAGTTCCTAAGGAAAGAAGGATTTACTCAACTGCTGTATCTTGAGTTTATAACATAAGGACAATATAAGTAAGTGAGCACTAACCTGAAGATCAGGCTAAAATACACAATCCCTAGAGAATCCAAGAAGAGGAATTGAATAGTACACTAAAATATAAATACTAAGCACATAGTGAAGGAGAAATGGACTAAACATGAAACATGGAAGCAAACAGCCAAATGACAGGAATGAGTTCAGCCATATCATTATTTATATCCTCATCAAAAAGGAAAAACAAAAACAAAAACAAACCTGTATCTAACGTTTTGCTCCCACCAATTCTATTCAACACGGAGGTTCTACAGTATAAGGAAGACGAGATATAAAAAGCATTCACATAAGAAAGTCATTTAAAAGCCTGTACTTGCAGAGATATGGTCCTCTAAGTAATTGCTAATAAAAGAAGAGTTATAAGAACAAGTTTCTGAATGCCACATAAATATGCTAACACTCCACTGTAGCTCTAGACTCTACATCCTATTTATAGCCCCAGAGCAGAGGTTCTCAACCTTTCTGATGCTGAGACCCCTTAATACAGTTTTTCATGTTGTGATAATCCCCAACCATAAAATTATTTTCATTATTACTTCATAACTATAAATGTGCTACTGTTAAGAGTCATAATGTGTTTTCTGATGGCCTTATGCGACTCCTGGTGAAGGGTTTTGGGGTATCAATACATAACTGTAGCTCTAAAGTCTTAATTCTAGCTGTGTACTCAGTTGCAGCTCTACACACAGCTGTAGCTCTGTAATCTAACTAATTCTCTCTACCTGTGGCTCTAGACTTTAGTGCAGCATAAAAATGAGATGAAAACAACAGAGTAAGAGTCTCAGGATGTACAGAATTAGCTCAGCAGAGAGCACTGACCTACTCAACACACACAAGGCCCTGTGTTTCCTCCATAGCATCTTACTAAAACAACAAAACCTCCTAAAACGGAACCAAGAACAACTACACAGCTAAATAAATAGAGAAAACTTTTCTTGATAATGGGTTAGAAAGCTCAGTTATTACTAGGGAAGCAACTCTAAGATTCACCACAACCACGCCGGGCGTGGTGGTACACACCTTTAATCCCTGCACTGCGGAGGCAGAGGCTGGTGGATTGCTGTGAGTTCAAGGTCAGCCTGGTCTACAAAGTGAGTCCAGGACAGCCAAGGCTCCACAGAGAGACCCTGTTTTGGGGGGGTGGGGGGTAGACTTCAACACAATCCAAACAAAATGCCAGTAGGTTCTCTCCCAGATATTAGTGAGCTGATCCTGACACAGAAATGAAAGCTTTCCAAGCAGACAAGATGTTTTGAGAAAGAATGAAACCGAGTCTAATACTTCCCATGTTTTGGTCCATAGTACAAACCAGAATTACAGACAGTGCTGCACAGGAGTGTGCATACAAACCAGGACTACAGACAGTGCTGCACAGGAGTGTGGGTACAAACCAGGACTACAGACAGCGCTGCACAGGAGTGTGGGTACAAACCAGGACTACAGACAGCGCTGCACAGGAGTGTGGATATAAAACAGGACTACAGACAGTGCTGCACAGGAGTGTGGGTATAAACCAGGACTACAGACAGCGCTGCACAGGAGTGTGGGTATAAAACAGGAATACAGACAGTGCTGCACAGGAGTGTGGGTATAAAACAGGACTACAGACAGTGCTGCACAGTAGTGTGGATATAAGCATTCATGGCACAGGATGACAGACCAGTAGAAGATCCTTTCTATCTCAACTAAGATCTTCAACAAATGATGCTTAAACAACTTCCAAATTTCTTGGTGAAGAAAAATAAAAATGAATCAGGGTCCTCACGCTTCATACAGTAACTGCCTCAAAATAAAATATGCACAAAATATGACAGCTGAAATTTATAAAACAGCAAAAATGTCTTTGTCGCTCATGGTTAGCCCCATCTGTTTTAGACACTTCACACAAAATTAATTTAATAAACTATGTTTAAAAGTTAAAATTTGGTTCTTCAAGATATTATGAAAAGAAAAAGAAAAGCAAATTGCACAGCAACAAGACACTGCATCCAGGAATGTTTTGAAAGGAATATAAGCTGATAATTCATGTTTCCAGAGTTGAGTGAATCAGTGCTGTGAAATACTATGAGTGTAGGTATTTATGTTTGCCAGCGTGTATGTTAATGCACCAAGTACATGCAGTGCCTGCAGAGGCTAAAACAGGATTTCAGATTCCCTAGAACTGCAGTTACAAACAGTTGAGCCTCCATCGAGTGTTTAGGACCTGAATCAAGGTCCTCTGCAAGAGCAGCAAGTGCTCTTAAAAACTGAGCCAGCCCTCTATCCCAATCTAATTTTCTTTTTTTGTTGTTGTTGTTTTGGTTTTGCTATTCAAGACAGGGTTTCTCTGTGTAGCCCTGGCTGAACTGGAACTTGCTCTGTAGACCAGGCTGACCTCAAACTCAGAGATCTGCCTGCCTCTGCCTCCCTGAGTGCTGGGATTAAAGGTGTGTACCCGGCCAGCCCAATCTAACTTTCTTTTTTTCTTTCTTTCTTTCTTCTTAAAGATTTATTTATTATTTGTACAGTATTTTGCCCACATGTGTGCCTGCACACCAGAAGAGGGCACCAAATCTTGTTATAGATGGCTGTGAGCCACCATGTGGTTGCTGGAAATTGAACACAGGACCTTTGGGAGAACAGACAGTGCTCTTAACCTTTGAGGCATCTCTCCAGCCCCCAATTTAATTTTCTTAAGAGCAAAAGAGCTGAATAAATATTTAACTAAAGGATCCCAAAGAGCCAAAGAGAAATGAGAATATGTTCAACATTCTTAGTCATTATTCAGAAAAAAAAAATTGATGGGTGGAACATTTACCTATCGACTATACAATACCTACTAATTATACGGTTAGTAATTAACTTGCTTACTGTCTATCATTGCTATTCCAGGTGACGTGAACCAGTGATGAACGTGCAAACAAGGTCCCTAGTATCTTCACACGCCTCATTTAATTTAGCAAACCAAACAGGGAGAGGAAAAAGGGTAAGAAAGGAGGTGGCTACCATGTAAAAACTAAGGAGAAGGAACAGTGCAGATAGCACAGAGTAGAAGGGACAGGCGAGGGCCAGGACAGCTGATGCATAATGAGTAACGGAACAGTGTATGAGTCAGTGTGACCCAGGATCCGGCTCACAACAGTCGTCCACACTAGAGGAACACGTTTAGACTTCATTCTAAGTTGTCACTGGGCACCACTAGACAATTTTAATGAAAATAAATACTATGTATCTATCCTATAAGAAGCAAGCTAGACTGAGTAAGGACTAAAACTGACGCTTCTGTCAGCAAAGACATATTTAAGGCATGTCAGACTATATATGTCATATATTTATTCATGTGGCTTTGAGTTTTTGTTTTGTTTTATGCTTTTTTGAGGCCGAGTTATATGGTGATTAGAGTGGCCTAATTCACTAGGTAGCTGGCATTGAATTCCTTCCTAATCCCCCTGCTTCAACTTCCTAAGTGCTGGGACTGGTTAATCACTACCACTACCCCTGACTCCCATATGTCTTAATAACTATTTTCCAAGTGCTTTAGCTAATCCAAACCTTTGTTAGGCAACTATATAGTCCTCTTCAATAGGCTAACTTCTTTAGCTTCTATCACTTTATTATGCAAGGTTTTAATATGATTGCTTCTGCCACAGGTGACTATTTTATTTTGCTTTCCCCACGCTATCAGTTTTCCTTAGTCTATTAAGAACATCAAAAAGTTGCCAGACATGGTTGCCTTTCATGCCAGCACTTGGGGACAAAGGCAGGCAGATCTCTAGAAGACTTATACAAGCCTGGTATACATAGTTCCAGGCTAGCCTGGACTACATAGTGAGAACTTTTCTCAAAAATACCCACCCCCCCCCCAAAAAAAAGTAAGGGAAGCAGCATTTGTATATCAGACATTCTAGCACCTTTTGAAACAAACAGGAAGGGGCTTACTTCTCCGGCATAATAAAGTGCAGCAAGGACCAAAGTTCCTTGAGGGAATTCTGAAGAGGGGTGCCCGTGATCAGTAGCCTATGGTTGGACTTGAAATCAATCAGAGTTTTATACAATAAAGAGTCATCGTTCTTCAACCGATGGGCTTCATCTACTCCCAGGAAGGCCCAGTTAATACTGCCCAGCACGGTCTAAAGTGAAAAACAGAACAAAGCGAGCCACCAGGTCAGAAGGGAACTCAAAAGTGTTTACACATCTAAGTCATTTCAGTATGAACACCAGCACAAAGGCACGCACATAGACACGTTAGTCTGCGCAGAGGTGAAATATCAGAGCTCTTATGCTTGTTCTAACGGCCAGGTTCAAGAATAGCTTATCATTTAAAGCTGTAGGTGAATCCCTTATACAAGCCACTACTAAAAACCCCCACAAGAGGATGAGAACGGGTATGCTGAGCAAAAACCGAAACAAAACCTCCACATTTCTTTGTCTTCATAAGGTTCTTTTCTTGCCTATTTGTCACCCCAACCTTGAAACACAAGCGCACCAAACTGATTATAGAAGCATTTATCACTTGGTGACTTTCACAAGAGCTCTCCAATGACTGTAGCGCTCCTTGGTGCAGCCTCAGTACCCTTTCCTCCTGCTTAACTCAACGGACTAAGGAAACCTGAGCTCCCATTCAACTGTGACGTTTGTTTTCTACTTACAATTTTAGTATTTGAGGAGAATTTTAAGTTTGTTTGGCTTTTTAAACAAAGCAACAAGAACAGTGCGACAAGGGGGTAGCACAGTCAGCAGGCAAGTCGTGACCCCCATTACTAATTACACACCTTATCTTTCAAGAGGATCTCATATGTCGTAATAAGTGCATTGAACTTCAACCTTTTGGTCTGAGAATGAATCCACTCATACTCCCTTATCTATAAGAGAAAAAAACAGTAATTAAGACACAGTTTCTACTTCCAAGTTTTTGAAACAAAGCAAGTCTTATAATAGATGCAATAGAGATGACAAACAAGCCCCATGAGAACCAATGAACAGCCTATGCACTCTAAAGAGACTTATGTAAAGCCGGGCATGGTGGTGCATGTCTTTAATCCCAGCACTCGGGAAGCAGTGGCAGGCAGATCGCTGTGAGTTCAAGGCCAGCCTAGTCTACAAAGGAGTCCCAGACAGCCAAGGCTACACAGAAAAACTCTGTCTCAAAAAAGAGAGAGAGAGAGAGAGAGAGAAAGAGAGAGAGAGAGAGAGAGAGAGAGAGAGAGAGACAGAGACATGTAACACTGAGAGTCAGGCTCGAATTACAGAGCACTAAGCAGGAAAAACTTTGTCATTTCAAATAAACCAAACCCTCCCACAGAGATCTGACTGACTGTGCAGCATTTATCAGCAACTAAGCTTAGGGACGTTGTCAGGCATGTTGGCACACATCTTCAATCCCAGCACCTAAGAGTTAAGGCCAGCCTAGTCTACAAAGTAAGTCCAAGACAGCAAGGCTACACAGAGAGACCCTGGGGAGTGAGAGAGGGGAGGCTGAACAATGACGTTGGTTCGGTTTTCCCAGATCCATGGAATGTTCCTTCTTTCTTTTTCTAATTTATACAGTAGTTGGCCTGCGTGTGGGCCTGCGGGCCAGAAGAGGGCACCAGGTCTTATTATAGATGGTTGTGAGCCACCATTGTAGGTGCTGGGATCTGAACTCAGGACCTTTGGAAGAATAGGCAGAACTCTTAACCTCTGAGCCATCTCTCAAAACCCCACCACCGCCATGGAATGTTCTAAAGGAAATAAAATTTCCATTATTCTTTGCACAAGGTGATATTTATTGAGAAGTAACAAATTATAATCAACACCTTGGCCATAAATTTCATCATAGTCAACAGCTATATCCCCCAAGAAAAAGGAATTTTACAGCGTGAAAATATAATTTAATTTAAGTAGAAAATAGTGGGAATGTAAAGAAACTGGAAAATGAATGAATTCATAGTGAAACATGATCAGAAACTAAGCAAACATGATGTCTACGAACAATGTCCTTATGATTTGCTGACTTAGAACACAAAGCAATGAGTACTTGCAGGTGACTACCACCAAAGTCTAAAGAGAAAGAATACTGGGAGCTTGCTACAAAGCATGCCAGTTTGTTTTCTCCTTTTAATAACTACAAACTAGGAACTAAGAACTACTACATACAGCCTTAAAAAGTCAAAGTTGGGGCAATGAAACCTAATACAGTTTATAATCCAGATGTTTTGCTTTGTTTTGCTTGCAGAGCTGAACTCAAACCCAGAGTCTCAAGCATGCTAGGGTTTGTCATGGAGCTACAGTTCCACCCAATCAGATTGTTTTACTAGCAGCATTTAATAAAAACAAGTTTGAATCCACAAAAATATGGTTACAGCATCTATCTAAAAATTTGAAGATTCCCAGTGGCCTGCTCTTGCTACAAGCAAACTCCAAAAAATATGGTAACACAGAAGGACACAAGAGCAAAACTTCAGGACCAAACAGCCTTGTGCCTGGCAAGCTGAGGCTCCAGTTCTGTCATTCTACCCATCTAAAAGCAAGTTAGACAGACTCGCTGGATAGTTATCATCATCAGTCTGCCAGATATTTGGCACCATCGATTTTGAAGACTATTATGAAAGTTAAGGAATAGATACAAAAACACCCCAACACTAGAACTAGCACATAGTAGGTACTCAGAAAAGGTGTTCATTTCTCAAAAAAGTATTTGCTAAACAAAGACAAATTTACATCTCTGTGTGCTACTTTCATGATGCTCAAGTCAACGTTTGGTAGCAGACAATTTTGTTCTGCAGCCCTAGAGATGTATTGCTTTCCTTTGTTTTTACTTCTTTCTTGTATGTTATGAAACCTCACTGCTTTTTAAGAGATTGGGAAATAAATTCTAAGAACCCAAGTCTTTCCAATAACATCTCTGCTAGGATAGCAAAGATATTAATTCTCCATAAGGAAAGGTGATCTTAAATATAAAAATCAAACTCGAAGTGGTAATGCATGGCAGTAACCGTAGCTCTCAGGGGACTGAGGCAGGTGGATTGCCATGAGTTAGAGGCTAGCTTGAACTACATAGTAAGATACTAGGAGAGAATAGGAGAAGGGAGATAAGAGAAGAGAGAAACAGCTAAGAGAAAATCCCATGCAATTATTGGTGTTTTAAAACATAGTAGTATATGCCTTGTTTTAAAGAATAACTGAGTTTTCTTTTTGACAAAACTCTGAGTACTGAGCCCACAGTACACAGTGAGTGAATTATTTTCCTCAAGCGTTTACTAATATGGCTATAAGGCACTCTATAGGCAATCCGAAAAATACATTTAACAGAGACACTGCTTCAATCCTTTTTGTTACGTACCGTATTTCTGCTCATCAGGTCGCCTATGTAAACCACGACATTAATCTCGGGCGCCCAGATTTCAAACTCCCTCTGCCATGAGGTAAGGGTGGATAAGGGGACAACTATGAGAAAGGGCCCATAGAGCTGGTGCTGGTGAAACAGGTAGGAGAGAAACGATATGGTCTGGATGGTCTTTCCTAGGCCCATTTCATCAGCAAGGATTACACTGTTACTTCTGCAGTAGGAAAACAGCACAAACAAAAGTAATTAGTTCATGAGAAAAACAGTACCACAAAGCATCAGTTTGACCCTTCAATGAAATTTTTCTAAAAAAAAAAAAAAAAAAGAAAGAAATTTTTCTTCATGTTCGATGACTTATTTGCTTCCTAAATATGGAAGAAAGCAGAAGACAGAAATAGCAGACCAGGCAATGTATCTGTAAGTATACTCAAGACTTAGATTGCATGAGACTGCTTTAATTGTTCCTATCTTATAAGTAAGGCTCTGAACTGCATTGTCATTGCAAGGCTATCCCTCTAATAGAAGAAACAGGTTTTATTGTAGATATACACAGCATGTGGCCTTGGGGCCATCAATACACAAAATGAGTAAACTGGATGCACCTTTGTTCAAATTACCTTACCCCATGCCACTTGACTGACCAATACCACATCTACTGTTTTATAGACCTCCTTGATGCAGATGTAAAGGGCTAGGGTTTTTGTTTTGTTTGTAGTGCTAGAGATAGAACCCAGGGTCTTCTATGTTCTAAGCACAGGGGGACTGTTTTAAATATGACGCAGTCTATAGTTCTGGACCTCATTACTGACCTACCAAATGAGACTATCTAAGAAAGAGTGCAGGGGTTTGTTTCGGTTTTTGCTTTTTAGTTTTGTTTTCTATGAAGGAGTGAATCACTATGTAGTCCAGGCACCTGTGATTTGCAATCCTCCTGCCTCTGCTTTGAAGAGCTAGAAGGAGAGAATTCGTATATCCAACAAGCACCTTTGAAGACTGACGCAAGTGTTATGGAGCAATTTAAGAAGCACTGTACTAGAAAACAGGCAGAATTACCACCTTTTTAAAAAAAATTGTACAGATACAAAAAGAAAGACAAATGAAGAAAATGACCAGAGTTAGGAAAGCATATTTAGGAAACAGATGTGTAAAAAGTTAGAGATCCATGTACGACATAGTCTGTAAATACTGTTATGGGCCAGTGAAATAACTTGGGGCAAAGGCATGTACCATAAAGCCTAACTACATAAGGGAAGTCTCCAGAATCTACGCAGTAGGAAGACAGAACTCCTGCATGTCAGCCATGCAAGTATACATGTACACACAGGTCCATATTGAATGAAAGCAAACTTTTAAATAAAAATAGGGCCACAATGTCTGCCTCTAGCTGAGGGTCTGGGTTTCCCCAAGTATGAGAACTGGGGGCTGCCAAGGATCTCCCAGCTCTGAATTTGCTGGTTTGGGGTTTGTGCTACTTCTGGGTACCACAGCTCATCTTGGCCCTTCCCAAGCCAGAACCTGAGACATAGCCCAATTGCAGTGCCATCATCAGCTTAACCTCCCAGTGGCTTGCTCTCTTGTGCTATCTTTGAGTGCTATCTGTTCCCCTGCAGACAGTAGCTCTCCTTCCTGCTTTCCAAGCCTGAGAAGGAAACAATGAAGGTACTGACAGTCCCTCTTGAAGGCCCTGCCTGGCCTGGCTTACTAAGAACACTGTTACTCTCCTCCAGCTCCCTTCCTACTCTTTCTGACTCTTTAATCCAGAAACATCTGGAAGATTTAACTACTGTGGCTCATCTTGTCTGTGGAGGTAAACAAACGTCACTATACCAATTTGGAAGAAGCTGCAGCACAAGCACAGGCAAGCAAGCCAAGTGCTGACAGCTAGCCTCCCTTTAGGAGCTGCGGCTGGGTCTTGGCACTACCGCTATCTTGTCACCCTTGACAAGGGGGGCCTGAGGCACACAGACCTTAGGGTGCTTCTATTCTTGTTCCTGTGCCTCCAGAAAACACTGCTACCCTCAAGCAGGCCAGCCCTTCCTTCTCTCAGCTGGAGTCATGTGCTGGCACTGCAATTCAAGCCAAGTTTCTGTGCCAAACAAATTGTATGTATACAGGCTTCACTAGTGAGCCAGAGTTCTAAAAGTAAAATGTAAGCTATGGTCTAGCTAGAAAAACAAGGCATTTAATCTGCCAAGACTGTAGGCAGACCTCTTTGATTAAGGCCAACCCAGTCGACACACTGAGTCCTAGGGCAAGCCAGTGCTACAAAGTGAGAGTACCTCAAAAAAATAAATAAATAAATAAAATTAAAAAAAAACACCTCACACTAATGACTCTACAGTATGTATTGTACAACTCGAGAGAAAGCTAATGTTACCCTTGCTCCTGAGCATCGCCAATTGCAAAGTAAAAGAGCTAGTTCATATAGTCTTTTTAGTTACATCTCCGTTCTTACTGATCCTTTACAAAGAGTAGAACTCACTATCTTTCAGATGGACAGCTTCCTTTCTTACAGGCTATCTGCTTTACAAGTCCATACACATAATGTTCTTTGATCGTCCCCCTCCCCCATTTCCTCTTATCCCACGCCCTCTCCATCAAATCAAACTCCTTCTTCCCAAGTCCTCCACCTACTTCCATATCTGCTTGTGTCTCCATATTGAATTAGGTTGGCCTGCACGGTAGAGGCTAATGAAAATCATTTTTAAGCCTCTAAAATGATTGTGGCCCACTTTCTCAGTCACACAAACTTAAGCTCAAAGGTCAAACTTTCTTCACTGAGACGTTTTGTTTTGTTTCATTTTTCAAGGCAAGGTTTCTCTGTATAGCCTTGGCTGTCCTGACTCGCTCTGTAGACTACGCTGACCTCAAACTCACAGAGATTCACCTGCCTCTGCCTCCCAAGTGCTGGGATCACAGGCATGCGTCACCAGGCCAGCTCACTGAGTCTTAAAAATACTACATTCGGCTGAAAAGACAAGTAGTAACGGTGATTCATGTGAGAAATCGTTGTTGTGAATGTGTTTATAACTAGAAAACACTTCTTAACATTGAGGATAAATTTGAGTATTTTTATTTTTCAAGCTATAGTTTAATTCTGAAATAATGATACCTGTTTTACTATAAAAAAATAAAGACACAAAGAAGAGGCAGGGCTGAAAAGACAGCTTGGTGATTAAAAGCACTGGCTGCTCATCCAGAGGACATGAGTGAGCTCAGTTCCCAACACCCATGAGGCAGCTCACAAGAGTCTTTACCTCTGTGAATACCAGGTACACAAGTGGTGCCTAAACATACATACAGAAAATACCCATGTATGTAAATAAAAACATTTTTAAAAGGGTGTGGTGGAGAAATCTGTCATTAGCATTGAAGGAAGCTCACCCCAACACATCACATAATGACAGAGTAATCATGCCTACCTTGAACCACTTTAATTCTCAAAGCCTAAACGGCCCCCAGCACTTAGCTCTTAGGATAATAATAAGCCAAATACAGTAGAGAAAATCTAACCGTATCTTCTACCTACTTGCACCAGGAGTGAGCAAGCCAGTTGAGACCCTCTAGCTGATAATCTCGCAGCTCCAGATTCTCCCCGCCTAAGTATGCTGGCTGCTTCTTTAAAGCTACAAATCGTGGTCTTTGCTTTAGTGCCTGAAAAACAAAAAATAACAGAGCTTATGTCTTAGAGCATTTTTCCTGACAATTAGATTACAATGTCAGCCATATTTTATGTACTCTATGCCACATAAGCAAATACAAAAGCTCAATTTCAGGGATGAATTGTCACCCACATCAGCCCTTTGCTACTTTGTGCCCAGAGTCAGCCTAAGACCAAGTATGTTTAAATAACTTGTTCTTTTTCTGATATAAATTTGTGAACAATAATTAGCTCTTTATTTTCTCATCCTTTACTGTGTGACACAGTTACCTTGATGTTATCTTTTCTAAACAATATAGTATCACTCTAGAAGCCTTATCTTATTATGTATGAGGGTTTTGCCTGCCCGTATGCATGTGTGCCACATGTGTTCTTGGTACCGGAGGTGGTCAGAAGAGGGGTCGGATCCCCTACGACTGGAGCTAAATGGTTGTGAGGCACCGTGTGGGCACTGGGAACTGAAGCCCAGTCTTCTGCAAGAGCAACAGCGGTCCTGGACTACAAAGCTCACTCCCCAGCCCCAGGGTACCTTCCTGTATGCCATCACACTTTCCAAGGGACAGAGGCAGTTGTATGCACTGGTTGCTTTCCTCTAGAAGCCTCTTTAGTGCCCACTGAGGCTGCGACCTCCACCTCTTTCTGTTCTGACCACAGCTTCTCCACCACTAGTGACCAACAATCATATGCTAGCTGTCAAAGACAGCAGATTAAAGTTATCAACATGAAGCTCAACTTCCCTAAGACAGGCCAAGGAATCAAGCATATTTCTAGATCTCAACAAATGTCAATGAGGAAAAAAAGACTTGTACAATCAATCTAGAAAAAAAGCTTGCATGTTCAGCTTCTGATTTAAAATTCAGAGACATTTTTCCTGTTTATTTTAAAGTACCTACTTTCAAATATTTCTCACAGTATAGCTAATTCTATAAAATATCAAATTATAGGAACCAGTAAAGTTATAAAATGGAATCCTCTTTTTAAAAAGATTGTGCGTCTGTGTGTGTGTGTACATGAGTGTACTGATGTGCACTACATGCGTGCAGGACTGGAACTGGAGTCACAGGAAGCTGTGCACTCCGGCATGGGCGCTATGAACAGAACCCAGGTCTTCTCCCAGAGCAGGAAGCATTCTTACTCTCTGAGCCATTGTTCCAGGGCTCATCTTCTCATTTTCTTTTCTCTCTTTTTCCTTTGAGGCAAGTCACGTGTAAACCAGCATGGCCTTGAGCTCACTACATGGCCAAAGATAACCCTGAATTTCTGAATCCTCTGCCTCCATGTCCAGAAGCCTGGGGTTCCAGGCTTACATCATGATGCCCAGTTCTGTGTGATGATAGGCAGTCAAACCCAAAGGCTGCACACATGCCAGGTACACTCTGTTTACTGGGCTAGATCCCAACCCAAGCTGTAATTACGTATACTTAATATCATTTTTAAATCATCATTCATTCCTATTGTATTTTTGCTTCTACGTATCTACATAACTAACCCTTAGTTACCACACCTTTCTATAAAAACAATATAACAATAGGGTAGGTGTAGTGGGATCAGGAAACAAATGGATCTCTGAATTTAAGGCTAATTTGGTCTACAAAGTGAATTCCAAGACAGCCACAACAGCATAATAGAGAGACCCTGCCTCACAAATGGTATATGATATGATGTGATGATATGATGTGAAATGATAAAATATATAAAATGAGAAAAGTAAAACCACAAAATCTAACAGTCAGCAAACCTTGCATTCTCTTGTGGGAATGGTCTTGGAGTTGTTACGACTATGGAAGCTGTCGATACAATTCTGGAATTTCTTTCCAATCAAGGCTTCATCTTCCCAGCTGCATTCAGAGTAGGGCAGGCCCATCCATTTGCATAGATATTCGGGCTCATTTGAAGGAGCTGGCTTCCGGCTGTGTGCTACAGCATGTAGAAAAGTTTACCGAACAGTGTCAAAGTATAAAAAGAAAGTGAAATTCTTTTGTAATGTATAACCAATGAATACCATATGACAAAACTGTAAATAATCTGCAAAACACAAAGTGTTCATAAAAACTCAACATTTACTAAAGGTAAGATGTGTTACTCACCTGGAAAATCTGTTTGGCCCAATGTAGATTTACTTGTCTTCACAGCTAAACAAACACAAAAGAAGATAGAAAAGTTATAAATATACAGAGAAAGGGAAAGAAACAGTTTTACAAGTAAGGGGCTGGAGAGATGGCTCAGAAGTTAAGAGTAGTAGCAGCTCTCCCAGAAGACCCAGTTTCAATTCCCAGCACCAATATAGCAGCTCACAACTGTGGGTAACTCCAGTCCTAAGGGATCTGAAGCCCTCTTCTGGCCTCCTCAGGAACAAAGCATGCACTTTATGCACGGGTCCAAGACAGCCAGGGCAGCATAATATAGAGAAGCTGCCTCCCAAATAAAATAATATGTAAATAGTTACCTTTATAAATAATGAAGGCAAAACACCCATACACATAAAAAACAAATAATTAAAAAAACAAACAGATTTACAAGTAAGAATATGTGCTATTTATCTCATGTTTAAAAAGAAGCTGTAAAAAATAAAAAATAAAAAATAAAAAGAAGAAGCTATTCTGACCTAGCTCCCAGACTACCAAGCTATTACTCAATTACTTTTAAAAATAAAACATCACTGAGTTTATACTCTGAACCCACTCTTATTCTCTCCTGAGGCCGCCTAAATCAGACCTGTTCTGGCAACAGTCATTTCCTGGGTCCATTTCACAGATGACAGCCAGCCCTACTCCCAAATTCAAGGATCAAACCTGAGACAGTGGTCCATCTCAATCCCCTACTTCTACTCCAGCAAGCTCTCATCTCACTCTTAGACCACCACCTACTCTTTGTCTCGTGGGAGCATTCTATAATGCTCTCAGACTTTCTCTTTTCACAATGTATACTCTCCATTTTGGGGACTCACCTATGCATTGACAATACCTAAATGTATCTCCAAGTCAGACCAAGAGTCTTAAACTCCAGGTGAACATATATTGTAGCTTTCAGTGAATACTTGTCTCTTACATGACAACAAAGTTACCAACCTTCCCATTTTATTTCAACTGCAAAAATCAGCTCTTCTTCCTTTGATGTTTCCATTTCAGTGAATGGTATTCATTTTCTCTTAGAAAATCTTGAGAGCCAACATCCTTGACACTTCTGTCTCTCACCACTCCCAACCCAAATTACAAGCAATAATTATTAGCTCTCCACTCAAAATAAATGTAGTCCTTTGTTTAGCCTCATAAAGTAAACCTACAAATGTATTTTATAAATGTATATTATCCAAAGCCAACTGTCATTTTCTCTATGTTTACACGACTAAAGTCAGTTTTCATGAACTCACCTATTACTCTTTCTACTATCTGATACTGTTTATTCAACTCTGAGGCCAGTTCCTGTTGGCAATTGAAATATTCAACATCTTCAGGAGAAACTTTCCCTAACCTAGACAGAAGACCAAAAACAAGCATATGTCGGTTAGATCTTGGAGAGCTAGCCATATGTACCAAAGCAAACATTCTAAGTACAATATAAAACTCATTTGTTTCCATGTAGCCCTTTCATAATCTTCACTAATAACAGGTCTGTGATATGTAAAAAACAAGCAAACAAGAAATTCAAATCAGTTTTACAAATTATATTAAAACCAAGCATAACTTTAAGTGTATCATAACTCAGAGGGTTCTAGAATATGAACCTTCAACTACAGCCTAACCAAAAGAAAAAGACAAAATGTCTCTACATATAACTGTCAAATTCAAGTCACTGATTCACTTGCAGTTACTCTATGCCTCACTTCACCCATGTACAATACAGCCAAGAAAAAAAAATCACTATTTTATTGTCCAGATTGAGCATACTTAAGAAAAAAAAATGTAGCAAATGTGCAATGAGCTGTTTGTTACATCTAAAAATTGAGTAGCCGTATATGAAGATATCTATATTTAGAAAACAGAACAGTAGACTGCTCAGATGACCAAGGCAAATTTCTAGGTATCTGTGTTCTCCACACATTTTAAACACCCTTCCCTCCGACTGAAAATACAGCTTTGATCAGCAGCAGGCAACATACCATTGCTTAATTTCATCCTCTTTCTTCTTGAAGTTCTCCAGTTTTTTTAGGCCCTTCACCTTCTGTTGTTGTAAGGACTCCTCACTCTCCCATGTGCTGTGGATGTAGGACCAGCCCTTCCACTTGATAAGGTACTGGGTTTCACCTTCCTCCCTCTCAGTGTCAAAGTCACCACTAGGGTCTCCATTAGCTTCAACAGCATACACAGTGGTAGATGCTCCAGTGGCTGCAAAAAGATTCATGTCAGCTCTAAAGAAAATGTAATAAACCAGGCAACGAAAAGATTCCCAATTAAGCAACTGCCAAGATGAGTCTCTTCTTGAATAAACCAAATGCCTTTGACTTAGAATAAGCAGTCAACTTATTGTACAATTACAATTATTACAACACAGGATAGACTCGGTACTTTCAAATATTCTGAAGATGCTATTTACCTTAAAGCATGTGTGAAGTTACAAGTAGAACCAAACAAGTCCTCTGTCCAAACACCGGACAATGAAATAACAGCATCCTTTTTAGTACTGACTACCTCAAAAAGCAGATCTCTTCCTCCAAGAATAGAGTAAGAAATCAAAATACCCTCTCCTTACTCACCCTCCCAAAGCTGTTACCTGCCTTACCCTCAAATAGACCAGCGTGGGAGTGAGGAGTGTGGTTAGCCAGGCAAGGTGCCAGGTTCCCAGTCAATTCTACGTATTCTCAAGACCCAATTTCAAAAATGAAAGGGGTAGGCAGGAAAAGGACCATCATGCTTGGTTTTGTCTTTTTGCAGTATAAGGACTGGAGTGAGTGCTCCGTCACTGACCTGTATTTCCAACACTATTATTATGACATGTTCCTGATGAAAAGGTATTTTAGAACAACTTAAGAAATATCTCAATTTTTTTAATCTTTCGGTTTGATCCAAATATGTCTGTTATGAGTCTGGTATCTTCATAAGGTTATTCAGAAACAACTAACTAAACACAGATTTGCTTCATGTTAACAAGCAAGTACCTCTTGCTTATCACTACACAACTTATTATTTAACTAGCTTAAATTAAAAATCTTAAAGACACTGAAAACAGTCTTTTGCCTTTAGCTCTGAATAAGGCCAATTTCTGCAATTCACAATACAAGTTTGGACTAAATTTATCACATTAGAGAATATGTAAAATATTGGTCTGCTGAACATACATAAAAATAACTTGTGGGCTCCAGATGCAACCAGTTGGTACAGGGTTTGCAAAGCATCATTAAGTCCCGACGCAACTCCCAGTACCACATATACTGGACATGGGGTACCACACCTATAATCCCAGAACTTGGGAGGTATTGACAAGAGGATTAGGAGTTCAAGGTCATCCTTGTCTATATACCACATTGGAGGCCAGCCAAAGCTACCAGAGACCCTGTCTCAAAAATCCAAAGTGAGTAATTTGCTCCCCAAGGACACAAACCTCCTTTCTTTCCCAGTCTTGAATCTAAGACCTTTTCAATAGTTTCACTATTATCTTGCTGTTCATCAATTCCTTCTCCAGTCATTTCAATGAGATCATCTGAATCAGTCTCAAAGTCATCATCTTCTTTGTAACTGTGTGAGAAATAATGCTGAATGAGTAAGAGACTGTACCTTCAGAACCAGGCATCTCTACAGACTATCACTGGAACAGGAACCATACTCTTTCACAACAGCAAGTTATTCATAGAGTCTCTAGTCTGTGGACTCAATGCCTACTTCACCCCATTTCAAGCTCTAACGCATGCCCACAGATAAAGTCTGGAGTAGCCCACACTATATGTATAAGCAAGATACAGGAAACTACACGGATATTCTTTATTTTGGATTGAGTAATTAATATCTAAATTATGACAAAGAAAATTTATAATGAAAGAAAAATTGCTGTTATTTCAGACAAAAGGAAAACAATATTCCTAATATTAAATGCATCAATCACATAATTTTCTCTCCCTATAATAAGAAAATGAATTTAATTTAAAATGACCCAAACAGTTGAGAATTTTCACACTCACACTCCTGCTTTATAAATATAAGATGTATTTGGCCATGATGATCCCAGAACTGAGGGCAAAGAAACAGCCTGAGGCTAGTCTGAGCCACATAGTAAATTTCAGGATAGCCTTGACTACATAGTAAGTTCCAGACTAGCCTGAGCTACATCAAAAACATAAAAAGAAGAAAAACTTTTAAAACATGGGAACAATAAATATAAGGGGGCACAGGTCAGTAGCATTTGCCTCATATGAGCAAGGCCCCAGGCTTAATCTCCAACACAACAAAATAATTACAGAAAAACATAATTCTAGATTTAACACAGTAAGAAAACAAGCTAAGCTAAACACCAACATATTGAAAGCCTAGTCCCACACTTAACTATCAATTGGAAATATCGAGCAAGTCATTCATCTCTCTAGGAGTCAACTTCACATTTCTAAGTACACCAAAAGAAACGTACATATGCTCAGAAAGTACATGTAATTCACATTCTTGAGATGAAACAAATAAACCAATTATCTGAATATATCTATATCTTCTGTCACCATAAATTAACACCTCATATCCTGGAACTAACTAAAGTTTAATAACATGATTATACCCAAATCAGTAAGTACAATGAAACTTGACAGTAGCTCAGAAGTGAAAATACCACGCAGCCATGTTCTCAGCACTAGAAAGACAGGCCCTGGCCGTGCAGCGGCTCACAGTGATCTGTTGTTACTCCCATTCTCCACTGGGCTCAGCACTATTTTTCCCCAAGGATGGCCAATTTCTAAAGCAGCTTTAGCTACAGGCTTATATCCTTTTGGGGTTTTTTGAGACAAGATCTCACTGTGTAGCTCTGGCCTTTCTGGAATAAGCTATGTAGACTAGGCTAGCCTTAAACTCATAGAGACCCACCCACCTCTGCCTCCCCCATGCTGGGATCAAAGAAGTGTGCCGCCCTCGGGCTGCTACTCCTATCTGTCAATGGCATCATCTGAAACTTAAAGAACAAGTTCTAAATAACTCCTTTATGGCCTTCACATCAATGAAGAACTTCCAGGGCACAACTGACCTCACATTTTTAGCAGCTCTTCGTCGAGTCTGCCTTTTGGGAGCGTCATCATCATCATCGTCATCATCAGAGGACTCCTGCTTTTTCTTCTTTCCACGCTGAATCTTAGGTTGCTTTTTAACTGGAGGTTTGGGCACTGTTCTAAAATGAACAGAGGGAAAGAAAAAGCAAATCTGTCACTTGGTAACTACTTCAAAGCTAATTAATGGCATTTCCCAGAGCATTCTCTGCTAAGTGTTATGGACATTATATAAAAAGGGTCATAAACTATAAATATACTTTCAATCAGCCAGAAAAGCTGATAATTCTCTAAAGGGGGCCAGGCTTGGGATCAGACCTGGAATCTCAGAACTATGAGGTGACAAGAGGAGGTTCAGGAGTTCGAAGTTAACCTCCAGTACATAGTACTCTCAGAAACACAAGGGAGGGAAGATAACATGCAATCACATTAATGTGTTTCTCCTCCCTATTTAACGAACCGTAAGAAATGATCAAGGACTCAGTGAATAAGGGGCAAAGAGCCAGCATGACACTTCAGTTTTGAGTGCTAAACTCAGAGCAGAGAAAAAGTTCAGGCTTTCCCTGAGGGGCCCCAGGCCAAAGGCTAGCAAATTGTTCTGTAAATGGCTAGAGGGTAAATATTTTAGATTTTGTTGGCCAAAGCACAAAACTGGGCCACTGTATAAGTACTTATGTAAATACAAGACATATATTTGTCACAATATTATATGAGAAACATACATTTGTCATATTTATTTGTTTTTTTTTAATTTTTTATTTATTTATTTTTTTGTTTGTTTGTTTGTTTTGTTTTGTTTTTCGAGACAGAGTTTCTCTGTGTAGCCTTGGCCATCCTGGACTCACTTTGTAGACCAGGCTGGCCTCGAACTCACAGCGATCCGCCTGCCTCTGCCTCCTGAGTGTTGGGATTAATGGCGTGTGCCACCACGCCCAGCTATTTATTTTTATTGATCAAAGCAAAGATACAGTATGCTTTGGTGATATGATTAATAAAAATAGAATTCTTCTGCACAGAATGTTTCATGTAATTAGGACTCAAATTTAGTACTATTATCAAAGTAAAATGATAAGTGTTCATCAATAAAAATTATTATTAGCCTTCAGGCCATTAATAGGGTAGGTATTGGGTATGATTTGACCCCATTCCACTCAATAGTAAAAGAGGGTATATATATCTGTGGACCGGAAAGATGGCTGAGTCTGTAAAGTGTCATCACACAAGCATGATGACCTGAGTTCCGTCCCCATAATCTACATAAAAAGACAGGCACAGTGGCATATATTGGGAAAGTAGTGACAGTAGGACACTTGGGGCTGGGCTGAAGCCGGGCTGGAGCTAGGCTGAACTACTCACTGGGCCCAGGTTCCAGGGAGTGATCCTGTCTCAAAAGGCAAGGTGAACAGATAGCTCCTGAGGAACACAACCCAGAGATGACCTCTGGCCTTCCAATACACTCGCATACACACGTAACACACACACACACACACACACACACACACACACACACAAAGGATAGTTAAATTTTCTTGGGGTGTTGAGTCTGAGGCTAGCCTGGTCTATATAGCTTTTCCACAAAGGCCAGAGCTACACAGTGAAACCTTGTCTCAAAAAACAAAACCAAATATATAAGCCTGTATGCTAAAGCTGCTTTTAGAATCTGGCCATCCTTAGGGGGAAATGGTGTTGAGCCCAGTGGAGAAGGAGAGTAACAGCAGCTCACTTTGAACTGCCTCCTGGTCAGGGCTATCTTTCTAATGTTGAGAACACATCTGGATGGTATTTTCACTTCTAAACTACTCTTGAGTCTCAGTAAGTTTCTTCTGCCTTCTTATGTTATCATCATTTGCCAAGTTTGATCAAAATTACCAAACCTTGTTGCCTTCTCATCCTATGTCCATCTCTATACAATTAGGCTCTCTGCTAAGTATTATGGACATTATGTATCTATATATATATATAACTATAAACGTACTTTCAATCAGCCAGAAAAGCATTTTGATCTTAAAAATTAGTTTTTGCCAGCAGTGGTGGTATACGCCTTGATTCGCACACTTGGGAAGCAGAGGCAGAAGGATCTCAGTGAGTTTGATGCTAGCCTGGTCTACACAGTGAGTTCCAGGACAGCCAGGACTAAATAGAGAAACTCTGTCTCAAAAAGCAAAAAAGTAAGTAAGGAAAACAAGCAAAGAGTTAGTTCTCCAAAAAGAATTTACCCTGGCCACACAAACAGGAAGGATTTTTTGTTACTGCTTGAAAGCAGAAGACATAGTTGCATATACCACACACCCTAAACAAAGACTGCCATGAGGAGAAAGAAAAGAAAAGAAAAAAAAAGAAAGAAAATGCAATGAGGAAGTTCACTAGTTTGTATAATTAATATATGATAACAGTAAGATTTTTTTTTTTAATCGACTGGTTCATGAAGAAGGAAAAAGTATCTCTGGTCAGAACTGCATCCATCCAAACACTTGAAAATGATCTCATTTAGACACTTGGTAAAGATACAGGCTGGCACAAAGAGAAGAGACATCCAAATCCTGGAGCAGGACCGTTTGTCTGTTTAGGGCCCTGGCTCCAGCAGACTTCCCCTTCCCACGTAACCCACAGTAAGCTCACCCAGAAGCAGAGGCTGGGCAAGCAAGCAGCCTACCTTCTAGGGACTGGTCTTCTCGCTTTTCCTTTCTTTTGTTCTGGTTCACTCTCTGCACTGGTGCCTTGTTCCTGTTCGTCGTCTGAGGGGTCCTGTTTCCATTTTTCTCTGTGATCAAAAGCAAAACAAAATAAATTTTCTATAAGAATTACTAACCTAAGCAATCTCAAAAAACAAATTCCAAACTCATCTTCTGAAATACAGAATATATGTGCCTTAGATATTATTTTTTAAAGAGATATATTTAAGATCAGTTTAAATTGTTTTTTGTTATTCTTTCTGAATTATATACCACCTCTTCCTAGTATAATTCTAATAACAAATATAAATGGAGACTATAATTTTCAAATGACCTTTTCTATGGATAAAAAAATGCTATTATCCATTCTATTTTGTTCACCAGTGTATCACTAACAAGACTGAGCCCATAATACATATAATGCAAGCTTTGGCATGCATGAGAACTAGCGAAAGAACTTGCTTCTGACTCAAAGGCTATCAATCATGAAAGCTCTGAATTTTAACAAATTCACATATGATGCTGATATTGGGTATATATGTATTTGAAACGGGGTGGGGGGACAGAAAGAAAACACACCCCAAGACTTGTATTTTGCTGGGCTAGGCCAGTACTCTTCCTCTAAGCTCCAACTCCAACCTATATAAAATGCTTTAAGTCTTTAGAACATAATTAAAACAGTGCCTGGAGTTATTTTTCAGTGCTGAACCTAACATCCAACTAAGCAATCTGTTCCGTTAAAACTAAGTCTTTAGTCATCAGTAGATAAGGGGAGTGTTCTTTTGCCCCTTTAGATCTTACAAGGCTTTAAAGAGCCATAGCCTACTGGTGTCCTATTCCTAAGAGCTTTAGCTTTTTAAGGCAAAACAGGACACCACAGCTCATTTCTCACCTGTAGTGAACAAAGTATGTTATAGCTACTGGGCATGAAAGACCTAGGGAAAAACTGGCAGGTACATGCTTAAGGTTCCTCTGTAAACAAAACAATTACCACTGTACCCATGGGTCCCCTTTACAGGTCATAATCAAAGATGCCTGTCGCAGAACAACCAAGTAAAATTAATATTCTTCATAGGACAAGTCAAGAAAAACAGTGCTGGCTTGCTCCCAAAGGGGGTTGGATCTACAGATTCCTGGGCCCTTCCAAACAGCTGCAAAAGTTTCTAATTAGTTACTACAACTAAGTCAGCCCCACGTGGATTAGGTGAGGCTGGGGTGGGGATGGGGGGGGAGGGGGGAATCAACCCTTTCATGAAATGCACAGTATACTTTCATGTGCACTATTCAGGTTCTATCAGCACTCTACGTCATTGACTCCTTGAACAAAGATAAATATAAAGGCTGGTAAATAGAAAGTGCCTTTGTTAAATACTAACGAACCAGCCCTATCAGTTTCCAGGCAACCATGTTGGATACTTTCAGAATGAAAGTAGATAATAAGCTCTGTAACTGGCTTCTACCTCTCAGTCTCTCTTTAAATCAAAGCCTTTCTGGCTTCTACCTATACTCTGGGACCTAGCTTGTTCTGTTTACTCAAGGTCTAGTATAATAAAATTTTGCTAAAGAATATAAAAAAGCCAGAGATGATGGTATACTCAAACAAGACAGCACAAAGGTAAATTCAAAACTGACCTTGGGTACAAGCAAAACCCTGTCTCAAGAAACAAACAAGAAAAAAGGGGGATTTAAGTAATAGAAGATGATTGCCAAGAAGATGGAAGGAGAAAGGTGATCCTAAAAGTTGATATGTGAGTTTGCAGTCTCCCTAGGACTCTGAACTAGTTGTTTACCCCTCCAAAGTCATGCTGTAGAAAATGGCCTCACATGGGCTGAAGAGATGGCTCAGAGGTTAAGAGCACTGGCTGCTCTTCCAGAGGTCCTGAGTTCAATTCCCAGCAACCACATGGTGGCTCACAACCATCTATAATGTGATCTGCTGCCCTCTTCTGGCCTGCAGGCGTACATGCAGGCAAAGCACTGAATACATAATAATAAATAAATCTTGAAAGAAAGAAAGAAAATGGCTTCATAGGAACAAGTCTCAAAAACATGGAAAACTAAGGGCCAAGGAAGAGTACAACAATAAGAAAAACCCATCCTTATGTAATCTGAGATAGGACTATCAAGAGGCAAACTAAAATCACAATAAACTGTATGCTGAGGCCTGAGCATCCCAGTCAAGTTAAAAATTTATACACAACCAGGAGAACTTGGGTTCTTCCAACACAAGAATATAAGAGGGGAAAACTTATCAAACCAACTGCTCTAGAAGCCCAGTGAGATATTCTTCTTTGCAGGAGCCTAAGTTACTTACACCCACAGCAAACCTCACACCTGCTTTTCTCCATCATAATCCACAGAACACCCTTAAAGACCTAAGAAAAACTACAGTAACGCTTACACATTCCAGACTATCTAGACAACTAGAGGTGCAGGTGCTTGAAATTGGCCACATTGTATCTTAATTTTCAAAAGCAAGAAAAAATAAAAGTATTTTGTTTTGTTTTGTTTTTTCTGAAACAGGAACTCACTATAGAGCTTTGTCTGGCCCGGAACTTACTATGTAGACAAGGCTAGCCTTGAACTCGCCAAGATATATCTACTTCTTTCTGTCTCTGTCTCCTAAGAGCTTGGATTATAGGAGTTTGCCACCCAATAGGAAAAAGAATCAGCTGTGCAAAGTCTCTCCCAAACACAATTCTTTTCTTGGTTTTTCAAGACAGGGTTGCTCTGTGTAGCCTTGGCTGTCCTGGACTTGCTTTGCAGACCAGGTTGGCCTCGAACTCACAGCGATCCACCTGCCTCTGTCTCCTGAGTGCTGGGACTAAAGGCATGCACCACAATTCTTAACAATTAAAACTGCTCATTTCTCGTAGGAAGCCAACTTAAAAGGAAGTGCCACTGCAGTGGAGAAGAGTCTTTCCAGACAGGGTTTCTCTGTGTAACAACCCTGGCTGTCCTAGACACTCTTTGTATACCAGGCTGGCCTTTAACTCACAGAGTCCACCTGCCTGGGATTAAAGGAGTGCACCACCATGCCCAGCTTAAAGGGGAGTCTTAAGAGATGAGGACTTGGGGCTGGCTCAAATGTTAGGAGCACTTGCTGCTCTTCCAGGGGACCTGAGTTTAGTTCCCAAGACCCACACAGAGGTTCCCAACCATCCCTAACTCTAGTTCTCAACTCTAAAGACAGCAGGCATAAGTGGGTGCATATATTTGCATAAAGACAAAACATGCATATACATAAAATAAACATGAGATAAAGAGGCAAGAACTTGATTAAAAACTATGTCAGTTATCAAAAGAACCTTCCATTTTAATCTAGCAGAAGGCACCAACAGAATTATTCCCAAATTTTGGGAACTTTGGGGGGAAAAAAAACACCAAAACTACCAACCTGCTAATGAGCCTCCAAAGAAATGTAAACAAACAAGTAGTCTGAACAGGAATCAGCTGGGAACAGTTGCCTTTCCATTAGAAAAGACAGGCTGCAGAACATAAATTCAGAAGACAGGCACAGACAAAAGCCACTTTCAATATAATGAGCCTGAGTTTTGGCCACAATGGGCAGTGGCTAGCTATGTGTCAAAGGAGAATTATTTTTTCCTCAGCTATAAAAGATACATCAGAAAAAGAGGAAAATGGCTTCCAGATAGCAGACTTCCCAAAGACAGAATACTTTCACAAACAATTCCAATCTGAGACTAATAATGACTCAATTCCATTTTGACATGTCTGGGACAGATTCTTAATTCAAAACACTGAAATAAATAACTATGATCTCTGTCTCCTCCCCTCCCCCCGTCTCTCTCTCTCTCTCTGCCTGTCTCTGTCTGTCACACACCCAGACCCATAAACCTGCATGATTATAACTAAAATGTTTTAACATTTGGTTGGAAGGAAAAGTTGGACCAATACACAGTAGCTTTATAAACACTACTGGGACAAAGACTCTGCAGAAATCCTATACACCGCTGCCCAAATGTGGACATTTGGAGTACACTTCATTCCTTCAGCTTTTTTAAAAATTTGAGACCTCATCTCAAGAAAAGAAAAAGAATAAAAATGCATGGATACACAGTTTCTGAAGGGCATGTCATTGTACCAATATTTCAAATGCCATACCCTTTGAATGAGTCTTTCCCAATTCTGAAATCCACATAGCCACACACAGCAAATTCTGTTACACTTGTTATTAAATCAAAATTGCCAGTTATATGTAAACTGTGCTGCCTTCCCACAATGTGGACAAGGTGGGCATTTCATAAAACATCCACACAAAGGCAGTGGACAAAAACAAAACAGAAAAAACAGTCTCCCAAGCAGCTCATGCATCTGAACTGCAAGGAAAGCCTTATAAGACATCCCGGTATGTTGTCTCTTCAGCAGATAAACCACAATGGAACGTGGGAGTATTTAGGCAAGACAACACTATATACTACTTTACAAAGTTCTTTAGTAATATACATTTAATGTAACTACTTTTATTAACTGTTGGGCGAGCAGAATACGTATTACTATTTTGGAGTTAGAGAAATGGGTTTAAGAAATTAGAATATGGAGCCGGGCATGGTGGCACATGCCTTTAATCCCAGCACTCAAACGGCAGAGGCAGACAGATTGCTGTGAGTTCGAGGCCAGCCTGGTCTTCAGTGGAAAGTTTTCTTGAGCTAATGTACAAGTTCTGCATTTTTCAAACAAGGATCTATAGAATTCACATAGTGAAAGGAACAGTATCCCATGGATATGGGGAGGGAGGGAGCTGTTATTTAAAAACCTAACAGTTTTGACTACTCAGAATTTTTTAACTAAAAATAATGAACATCCAAGCATAGAGGGACTGTCTTACAATCCTGGCATTTGGAAAGTGAAGACGGGAGGCTCAGTCTTCTCTACGTAGTATTTTTTTTTTTAATTTTTTTATTATTATGTATACAATGCTCTGTCTGCATGTATACCTGCAGGCCAGAAGAAGGCATCAGATCATATTATAGATAGTTGTGAGCCACCATGTGGTTGCTGGGAATTGAACTCAGGACCTCTGGAAGAGCAGTCAGTGCTCTTAACCTCTGAGCAATCTCTCCAGGCCCGTAGTTAGATTCTTATCTTAAAAAATTAATAATAATAAATAAAAGTAATAATGAATAGCCAGCAAGAGAGCCACATTCCTTTACCTTCATCACCAGGAGGCTGAGGCAAGTGGATCACCTTAAGTTTGAGGCTGATCTGGCAGTAAAACAAGACTTTGCCTCAAATATAATAAAAATAAAAAATAACTATCCTGAAGCCAGGAGTGATGGCACACACCTGTAATCCCAGCACATTCAAGGCCACCATGGTCTATAGTGTGAGCTCTAGGCAAACCCTGTGCTCCACACAAGAGTGAGTGAGACTCTGTCTTAAAAAAAAATTTTAATTAAAAAAAATATGATAAACACCTGTAATTCCAGAATTTGGAAAAGGCATGAAGATCAAGAGTTCAAGGTTATCCTTGGCTACATAGTAAGACCAAGACCAAGACTGACCTATAACACTTGAGACCCTGTGTCAAAATGAACAAATCAGGCCGGTGAGATGGTTCAGCACATAAAGGTGCGCTCACCCACAAGCATTATGACCACAGCCCACATGAAAGGAGAGGCTCCCACAGCTGTTCCTGACGTCCACATGCACACCTACACATACACACTCTTTAAATGTAACTGCATTTTTAAAAAGCTACTTTTCATAATTAATGAGCATAGAACTAAGGCTTTAGCTCAGTGGTAGAGTGCTTGCCTACAGCATGTATGAGGCCCTGTATTCAAACTCTAATGCTGCAAAAAGTAATGATTAAGAGTATACTTGTTAGCCAGGCGTGGTGGCGCACGCCTGTAATCGCAGCACTCAGGAGGCAGAGGCAGGCGGATCGCTGTGAGTTCAAGGCCAGCCTGGTCTACAAAGTGAGTCTAGGACAGCCAAGGCTACACAGAGAAACCCTGTCTCGAAAAACCAAAAAAAAAAAAAAAAAAAGAGTATATTTGTTATAAATTATTTTAACTCTAAGCTCCAGAATCAAAATGTTCTGGTCTACAAACTATAATCTTAGAATTATATGAAAACAGTCTGTATTTCATTACAAAAATGGGTACCCAAACAATAAATTCTTATCATGTCAACAACAAGAGAAGCAGCCAATTTAAATCATTCCTTACTTAACAAGAATGGTATTTATGTTTACTTTCAAGAAAAAAATTAACTGAGTTAATTTGGCCACCCCTTAAGAAGCTAGGGTTGGGGCTCTAACAAACACAGTCCATGGACATATATGAGGCCTCCAAGTGAAACTGAGAATCCTAGCAATATAAAGCAAGCAAAGAGCCCTGGTACAGATAGAACACAGAGATTGTCCAAGAAATGCAGACAAGTTCAAACTATCAGATTATGTTATTTCCCCATAAAAGACTTACTGTTTTTTCAGCTGCCTCTGGCCTCTTCTTTTTGGACTCCCACTCTCAGACTCGCTACTTGCCTTCAGTGTGTGAGGGGGAAAAATGATTACAGACTTTAATTCACAGTGAGACTTTAGACGGAATGAAACCTAAGCACCTGCTATGTGGAGCCCACTCTTCTTTTTCTTTGAAAACCAGTGTCTCCTTCTCAAGTCTGTACTTAGCTCAGAGTCATCTTGAACAGCAACATCAAATACAACTTTCTACATGTAAACGCTCTGTACCTATAACGTCAAGCACAGTGAGCCATCACCACATGTGAACTCAGCACTTGAAATGTACCTACTAGGGCTGAGGAACAGAATTTTAGAATTTACTTAATTCTTAACATAAAACTTAAAAGCCACATGTGCTAGCAGTAACTCTACAGGCAGCTGCAGACTCAAAACAACATATAAAAACTACCAAATTTAGTGAGTGCACCTTAAAGGCTTTCTGATTTATTCACTTTAAACTCGATTAAAGAGCATCTGCAATCAAGAATGAAGAGCTAACTGCAGTAGGCAAAGGAAGGAGTATAGTCAGAGACAGTAGAATAGTGTCTTCGCAAAAAAGAACCAAAATGGCACTCCTCCCTCCTACTGCTGTGAGTCTACGGATGTATGGATCTATAAGACAGGCGGAGTATACAGGCATGACTGGATATAAGGAACCTGGCTCAGTGGCCCTGGCACTATGGGGAAGGAAACACAGGCACACCAGCTCAGAAGCCACTCAGAACTCACACAGCATAAACGTGCAGGCGTTGACGTGAACTTGATTTTCAGCAGACACTTACAAAAACCTGTGCCTAGCTCCCAGCACTGGGTATCAAAACATCACTGCCATGGGAAGAATGTTACATGACTAATAGCCAACTCCTCCTAAGGCAGAAAGGGGACACTTCACTGAGACAGGAATAAGTAGCCCTTCAAGAATTGACTCTACAAATCTACTATGGAGAGATTTCACTAAACAATGCCACAATCTGAGAAACATGTTTGAGTCTATAGATGTGTGAACCCACTACATAATACTTAAAAAAATCATCAGGCTAGACACTGGGGATGTAGTTATGTGATAGGGTACTTGTTTAGCATGCTCAAGTAGCAAAGTTCTGCCCCATCACTTTAAAAAAGTACTCCAAATAAATAAATAAATATATAAAAACAAAGTGCTACATCTCATATATATAGACCAAAAAGTTAATATACTAGAAACTAGTTTTCTATCTCACACTACAATTAAGATAGAAAATCAAACTTACATAAATTAAGAAAAACAAAATACATTAAACACTCCTCTTGTTTTTCTCTGGAGTAAATGCAAAACCTATTCCATGTTCCATTTGTTCAGCAAATGAGTCATTCGTTTAGATAAAATTCTAGATGTCCAAAGTGAACTTGCTGGAAATTTAACTTTAAAAGCCATAAAACAGCATAACTATTGAAACAAAACAATAACTATTAACTATTTGGTGTTTGTTACTTTTTGCCTACTTATCTGTTCACAGAAAAACCCCATGACAGTCACTTTTAACTGCAGCGCCTGAAGCTCAGTCTTTTTAATAGTAATATATAGCAGTCAGAGGTGAGGTGAGACAGGGAATTGAAATGCATCCCCTCTGATACCTTTTTCTTACCTCTTCCTTAATATTAAACCGTGATGGCTCTTGTCTGCTTCGGTTCGACCGCCTAACCCCATAAACATCAGGATATTCTTCCCACATCTGCAAAATTAATAGATTGCGCATGAGTCCTTTCCTTAACTCCAGTTGATATTTTTATTACGAGAACACTTACTTCAAATCAAGCAAAACCATGTAACTAAATATCCAAAGGTTGCTTTGCTAGTTGAGAGAAAGCTAAGCACTATCCTCTCAAAAGAATAGGCATTATCCTAGTGAAGAAAGTTAAACAGTGCTTTTGCTGCTATTAAAATTATTACAAGGGGCTGGAGAGATGGCTCAGTGAATAAGAGCACTCATTGGCTGCTCTTCCAAAGGACCCAAGTTCAATTCCCAGCTCCTACATGGCAGCTCACAACTGTCTGCAGCTCCAGTTCCAGAGGATCCAACACCCTCACACAGATAAATATGCAAGCAAAATGCCAGTGAATACTTTAAAACAAACAATTACAAGCACTACTTATATCACTAAACTAAAATGTGACACTGATTACTTCCACTGAATACAAATTACTAAGGAATTCTAAATTTTCTAATGCTTGCAATTTCAACTTAGAAACAACGAATAAAGACAAAAACAAAAAAACAAAAAACAACTGAGTCCAAGACAGCCAGTACTGCAACCTGAAATCCTAACTACAAAAAAAAAAAAAAAAAAAAAAAAAAGTAGAAAACAGGCACAAAAAAGCCAAAATTGATCAAAGATTAGTCAAAAAACAAACACCAATGTTACTAAGCAAAAGAGGACAATAGGGCAGTACTAAGAAATGAAAAAAAAAAAGTTATAGTAAGATGAAAAACAAGGAATAAGTTAAAAACCAAACAAGTTAATAATGGGCCAAGAATAGGCATATTAGAATTAGAATCCAATACAACTATAGAATGCTGTTAGATTCCCAAATAATGACTATAGAATTATCCCAATTTTAAAGGACAAAATACACAATAAGCGGTTAGGATTTAAAGTAGAAGAGTCACGGAAATGCACAACGCACTGTACCGACCTGGCAGAGAAGGGAGAGAGATTCATACCCTAGCCTTTCTGCCCACACCTGCACCTATTCCTTTATGGACTTCTGCTACACATGAGAAATTATATGTATGATTCAGCACAGAACTTCATGGAGCCTTTATTAACTGTGGTGGCTAATAAACCCTTCTATTGGGCTCAGCCACATGGAACTATATTTTTGCCTTTTTTGGGGGGGACGGGGGGTTCGAGACAGGGTTTCTCTGTGTAGCCTTGGCTGTCCTGAACTCGCTTTGGAGACCAGGCTGTCCTTGAACTCACAGAGATCCACTTGCCTCTGCCTCCCGAGTGCTGGGATTAAAGGCATGTGCCACCACCGCCCGGCTATTTTTCCTTTTTTTTAGTACTGATCATCTTAACTACAAAAATATTTTAATATTCCTAGAGATGTCATTTTATCTTGAAATCCTCTCTCCCCCTCTCCTTCTCCCTCTGCCCTCCCCCCCCCCCCCGTGTGTGTGTGTGTGTGTGTGTGTGTGTGTGTGTGTGTTTTCGGTGCTGGACAAGTCCAGTCTCAGTAATGCTTTCTGAAGCAAGGCATAGTTTCATACAACAGTTTCTAAGTCCAGTTCCAGTAGATTTGACACCCTCTTTGGGCCTCGTCAAGGGCCAGCACACACATACATATAAATAAAAACAACGCACTTTAAAAAAAAAAAGGCCAGGAGCTAGGGTAGTGGTACATGCCTTTAACCCCAGCACCTGGGAGGCTGGGGCATGTGGATTTCTAAGTTTGGGAACAGCCTGGTCTACATATGAATTGCAGGACAGACAGCCAGAGACACATAATAAAATCCTGTCACCAAAAAAAAAAAAAAAAAAAAAAAAAAAAGCCAGGTATCATGGCACATGATTTTAATCACACTACTAAAAAGGCAGAGGCAGGCAGATCTCTGTAAGTTTGAGATGTCTGGGCTACACAGTGTTCCAGGCTGAGAAGGGAAATATAGTGAAGTCCTATCTAAAATAATAATAATAATAATAATAATAATAATAATAACAACAACAACAACAACAACAATAGTAAATAAAAGTTTTTCTATCCCTAGCCATCAGCATCCCAGCCATCCTATGGCCCCTAAAAGCCAAATACCATTACAGAGGAATTTTGCTGAGAAATAAATTAACTGTTCAACTCAAGTCTGTCTTAAGAGCTCCAAATGGTTAAGTTCATATTATCTGAAGATGTTTACTACCACCTACAATTTAAGATTATCTATGTAATATGAAGAATACAAATTTGCATCTTAGATTTTAGCTTAAACTTAAGAGATGACAACCTAAAATTTAATCCTATTCAGGTATTGATTTTTTTTTTTAATGAAAAGCAATATTCTTTTGTATTCTGAGTGGTTCACACATAAGTCTCTCAAATAGCACCTTACACATTCAGCCGTGTGGTAGGCTGGACATAGCTCGGCTGGGCGAGTGCTTGTCTAGCGTGCACAAACCCAGCACCACAGAAGTGCGAATACATGCCTCTTATCCCAGCATGAGGGAGAGGAAGGAGGATGAGGAGTTCAAGGTCATCCTAGGTTACCGTGAGTTTAGGGACAGCCTGGGCTACATGATACCCTATACCACTACCCTATCACCCCCAAAAATCAGACACCTGATGGTGAAGTGGCATAACCCATCCAAAAAGAACTGTATTTCCAAGGTTTGGAATCAATGTGAAAATGTTATGCCATTTAATTCTTGTCTTTTGTATTCTTTGCTGCAAGGCTCTTCTCTAATAAGCACAACATCACTACGATGCCTTCACTCCGGCTGTTTTGTGGGTCCATTTCCTTTCCATTACTCAGGCAAGGAAAACTCTCTTTCCGGCAGTGTGACAACCCAGGCCTGCCATCCCAGCGCATGGGCTGAAGGAAAGGAACTTGAGTTCCAGGCCACATCAGGCTACCGGTGAGGTGGGGAGGGAAGGCCTGGGCAGGCCTAGTGATGCATACCTATACTCTCCGCACGTGGGAGACAGAGGCAAGAGGATCAAGACGGTGAAGGCAGCCTTGGCTTCACTGCAAGCAAGGTCTCAGGCAGCCCAAGGTACATGAGACCCCATCTCCAGAAACAGACAAACAGAAAGACATACTAATAATCTTCTTTGGAAACTCTGCTAGCTGGTCCTGGACAGTAGCAAATTTGCAACATTCAGCCCAGGAGATACCTTCTTCACATCAGCTAGCCGTTCCTTCTTAGAGGCGGGCTTCTCTTTGGCTTCTGGGAGGACTGGCTGGGATTTGGAACCTGCCGATTCACTCTCAGATTCTGATTGGCTCTCAGAAGATTCACAACTGCTATTGGACTCACTGCCATGTCCACTTCCTTGATCGCTGCCCTGCTCACTTTCAGACTGACTGCCAGAGTCTGACCCCGAAGCTTCTTCAGAGGCTGAATGACTTAACAGAGAGACAGGCAGAAAGAGAGGAGGCTTAGAAACATTTAAGAACTGTCACATAAATTGTTCTTTTTTTAATCCTCTGGTAATATGTCTTCAGACCATAATTTCAGCATTTAGCATCCACACCTTCAAATTCATTTTTATCCTTGTGCTACAAATAATGTTTTACTTTCCTATCATTTTCAACCTTTACCTTCATATGTTTGACACCATACATATACTGAGTAATTTACATATTTTCACACATTCAGGTGAACACAGGTCCTTTCATTCAAATGAGGTAGAAGTATATAACTCCGAATATTTCGGGAACCCTGAGACCTCACTGGAACACTATGATCTGTTTGCTAAATGTCATCTGTTTAAGTACCAACGCCCTCTTCAAAATAAAAGATAATAATTTCAAACATGACAAAAGCAAACCCACCCCAAAATAAAAAATACAATTATCCAATTAGTGGTTCTCAGTGACAGGTTCCCATCAGACTCAGATAGGAAGCTGCAGGTGGTGATCTGCACTCCAGAGGTCCTGCCTCTAAGCAAAGATTCCAATGAGAACACCACCACCTGGCAGTCTATGATAACGGCCTAGACATATCCTGATCCCCTTCCTCTTTCCAAACCCTGAAAAAGAACAAACATGAAAGCCATAAAATAAAAACTTTATGTTGAAGAAGAGTGCTACGGCACAGGCCTGTAATCCCAGCACTCAGGAGGCAGATCTGTGTGAGTCCACAACAGCCAAGGCTACACAGGGAAGCCCTGGGAGAAGGGGGGGGGGGGGGGCTTTAGGTTGAGAGGTAGACACTGTAGCACGAAGCGCGAGAGGAAGTTCCTTATTTCCCACTACTGTATCTTCCACACTAAGGTCATGTAATTTAGGAGACGTCTATAGAAAGAACTGGGCTGAGAATATAATTGGGTTGGTAGCGTGCGGTCAGACAGCAGGGACCTGCGCTTCTGCCTAACAGGTGGGGTGGGGCATACTCAGAAGGACCAGAACTTTAAAGTCAGCTTCTAATACATAACAAGTCAGAGGCCAGCCTGGAATACATGAGCCCCTGCCAAAACAAAACAGAAAGAAAATAAATTACAAAAAGCACAGCTCAGAGGCCTTTAAGTCAAGATGAAGAAATGGAAAAATCAGTCTCTAGGGAGGGAAGACAAGAGAAATACAAACTGCCTGATCACCTCTGTGTTAGGTATTATGCTAAATACTTTAAACGTATTTATTCTCCAGAACAAACCTATGAAAAGATTTTAAGAAACTTGGCCTTCCTTTGGAGTCTTACCTTGCCCTATTCTCACTTTCTAGTTGTACTTTTTCTTTATTTTATGTGTATCGGTATTCTGCCTGCATGCATATCTGTGTAATACCCAGAGGCCAGTTGCATCTCCCAGGACTGGAGTTACAGACTGCTGTAAGAAGCCATGAGGGTGCCAGACCCAAGCTAAAGTCCTCTGAAGGAACAGCTAACTTAACTGCAGAGCCATCTCTCCAGCCCCCAGCTATGCCATCCTATTAACAGTTCTACCCACCAGAAGAGTCATGCATATAACATGGCAGCTATTAAAGCTGCAATACTTCTATATAAATGCTTTGAGACTCTGACATGCAGTCTTAGACTCCCTTAACAGAAAGTTCTCCAACAGATAATACCACAAAATTCAGGGCACTAAAAGACTATTAATTTTGCCACCATCATCTGCACACAAATATAACTAGCTACAAAACTTCCTTATAAGATTCAGAATTAGATTAGATTATAAATTAGAATCAGAAATTAGGCAAGGGAGATTCTGGAAGCTAGGCAACTGTGTGCTTACCAAGGCCTGCCCCTTACAGTCCAGACAGATACCCTGGCCTGGTCTTTGAACCTGTAACAGCAGGAGCTAGAAAACCTAGCCTCTGACAACTACCTCATGTTCACATCTGTAGGATTCCCTCCCCTCTCTATAAGACTTACTTTATGTGTATGAGTGTTTTGCGTCCATGTATGTCTAGGTACCACAGGCCAGAAGAGGGTATCAGATGCCCTGGCTGCTGGGAACTGAAGCCTAGGTCGTCTACAAGACCAGTGTGGCTTCTTAACTGCCCTCTCACCAACCCCCTGCTCATGCATCTCTTCTTCATCCTCCTCCCCTCGTGCCCATTTGCTCTGTGTAACACTTGTAGAGGCATGGCCTAAATCCCAGTCCCGCTCACCTCCACCTCCTGCACACAGTGTTTATGCAGCAAGTTGCATATCTAATTTTGCGAGCGTGGCTATCAGCTTCTGTAGGAAGGCATGGTCTGCTCTCTCACGTGCTAAGCTCAGCCCTAGACACTTGGAAATGCTAACCTAGCGCTGCAATTACTAGCGTGAGAAGAGAAAACTGGCAGCCCCACCGTGGTATCAGCTTCAGCTCTCAACTTCTGCTACCTCTCATTTTTCAGTGATTTCTGCCTCTAAGAAAATGAATCCAAAGCCCCAGCTGTTGAGTTTGGAATACGGCTCAGTGTACAGTACTGGCCTATTCATACAGAAATCTAAGGCTTGGTCTCAACACCTATGAAAGAATGATAAATTTAAGTTTTTGTAAAGCCCAGGTATTTGATACATTACCTTGTCTCCTATTTGTCCAACTTATAAAATATAATGTGGTCACTTGTCAACCTCCAAAACAGGCATAAAAGCTAAGGTCATCTTCCCAATGCTCCCTTTGTCTGGTATATTGGCAATTGCTGACTGAGGTAGAATATACACTGTATTCCAGCTGAACTCCAGACAAGAACTTGTGGATAGAATCATGACGATCATCACAACTAATATTGTCACAGTATAGCCAACAAACTCAACTCTGTGACAAATGAAATATTCCAAATATACCTGGAAAGTGTTAAACTACAAGTTTAAAGATCCACAAAAAGCTACAAAAGGCAGCATTAGTCTACTGCACACAACAGTCCAGTTAACTACAAAGGCTTTTTCAGTCTTGTGCAAAAAAGCAAGGATCACAGCATAACACAATGTCGATGCCATTCAGAACAGTTCCCTATAAACTGCCATAGAAGTAAGCTGTATTTCAGGTCCACTTTGGTTATTTTCAAATTGTTCAATAAGCTATGAGTACCTATGATTCGTTTCTGTATATCTTTATTTCTAAGCATAATATTTAGGTTCTTTCACAGTTGCTCACTATAACCAATAAGGCTCTAAATATTCTTGTATATACCTTCTTGGACAGCTGTATTCCTGCTTTTGTACAAGTAAGCACAAGAAATGTAATACTGGATACAATTATCACAAATATACCCGCATTCCCATTAACACACATTTGTGAAAATGTTAGTCTACAAATTTGTAAAGAGTGATTTATTCTGTGGGAAGGATATACTAGAAGATTCCATACACTAGCTTATGCTTGTAAAATAAAATTTAAAAAAATAAATAAAGGAAAAAAAACACTATAAAAGTCAAACCCAAGAAAAGGAAGTTTTAGTCACCTATGGAGCTGAGCAAAACAGCTAAGAACATTTGGCACTGTTATGGTGTTAGTTGTGAATTTATTGCTGCTAATAACTCTTAAATATTTTTACCGTATAAAGTAATTCACTAACCAAAATAAACACATCCAGAAGGGTGAGGTCAAGGCAACAAGGTACTCAACTCTACACAAGAGAGTCTCCAAAAATCAATAAAAATGAATTGTTTTGCCCAAGTATTAGAGCATAGTCCTGTCATCAGGAAATTAAGGTAAGCACAGACTATGTAAAAAGAACCCATGAAAACAAAGAAAGAGAACTTATTTTGGAACAAGCCAGTTAGATTTAAGACTTCATATAACCAAGAAGGAATGGTTCTCATAAAAACCTTAATAAAGACTTTTTTGTTTTGGTTTTTTTTCTTGAGATAGAAGCCCAGGCTGCCCTTAAACTCACACACCCCTGCCTCTGCCTCACCAATGCTAGGATGATAAGTCTGTAAGAAAAGTTCCTTATTATTGAAAAAATGATTTTTTTTAAGCCTTTAGGAAAGCAACAGCGCAGTGACACGACATTCCCTATACTTAGAATACTAAATATTTTAGCACTGCACATTAGACTTCACATGGATTCACAGAAGTACCCTCAGAATGTAAATAAAAAGGTCAGCCTTGCTGGGCATGGTGGCGCACACCTTTATTCCCAGCACTTGGGAGGCAGAGGCAGGCAGATCATTGCAAGTTCGAGGCCAGCCTGGTCTACAAACCGAGTCTAGGACAGCCAAGGCTACACAGAGAAACCCTGTCTCAAAAAAAAAAAAAAAAAAAAAAAAGTCAGCCTCGAGTGTGGTAAACACTTTAATGGCAGCACTTGGAAAGCTGAGGATCAGGACAGTCTGTAGTTTGTGTCATATATCCAGAGAGATACAGAGAGCGAACACGAAATTCAGTTCATAGGTGACAATCCTTAAATAAAAAGGCTCTCTAGTGTAATAGTTACAAGGCAGTCAAATATTATATTCATGTGAATTATCTACCACAGCCTCATACAGCACAGTCATTTGAAAGTTATTCAAACTCTAAACTGCAAACAACTAGACAAAAAAAAAAAAAAAAAAAAAAGCATCAAAATCCAAGAGAGAGAAGAAAACGGAAAAAGAACACCTTTACTAAGGTTTGTGTGGAATGGATCCGTCTTTTTTACAACTGGACTTTGAAACCAATAGGATTACTTCCATTTCTTAAAGTGCCATTTTCAAAACGGCCACAAGAGGACAGCACAACATTCCACTTAAAAGAGAAGGCCTGTGGGTTCTCTGTCCAAGAGCCTCCATTTCAGCACACTGGTGTTTATTTTCCTAACTTACAAAATGGCTGAACTACTCACCACTTGATGGGAGGAGTTTCGTGGTTACTGCTGGTGAACACAAAATTTGAAACAATGTAAGTCTATACTAAAACTCCACAAAAACATAACCATACAAAGTTCAAATTATGGAGAGTAAAAGTGTCAAAAACATGCAAAAGCCTAATCCTCATAAAGACAACGTCCACGTGTGTTATGATGTGTGGAGGCCGGAACCTGCACTGCCCACTCGGCCTTGCCTTACATTCTTCAAGCCCATTATCAAACCAACTAAGCGGCATTGTGACGGCTCCTTCTAGGCCATGACTGGGTGGGTTTAAGGAAGTGAATGGGCAAGACACTTAAATCAGGGTTTTTGATGACAAAGAGTATGTGACAACTCCTTAAACTTTGTGTTAAGATCCCTCATGCTTCTAATTCTAAGTTCAGGTCTTAGGATTCCAAAGAATAAGTTACAGTATAAACGTGGCTAAACCAAGTAAACCAGGAAAACCAAGTTGAATATATTTTTTAAAATATACAACTATATGAAGACTGACATATCAAAACTCCAGTAGGAAATTAGGCAAAAACAACATACATTCACAGTAAAGTCACTGAAATGAGGGCTAGAGAGATGGCTCAGAGGTTAAGAGCACTGGACTGCTCTTCCAGAGGTGCTGAGTTCAATTCCCAGCAACTACATGGTGACTCACAACCATCTATAATGTGATCGTATGTCCAGTGCATATGCAGACAGAGCACCTGTATACATAATAAATAAATCTTTAAAAAAAGAAAGAAATGGTCAATAAACTTAAGAAAATATAATTTTAAAAAAGAAAATATAATCAAGATATGACATCAAAATTTTTTCAACTTTTATTAGTAATTTGGGATTATTACAGTAGACAACTTTACACATTTTGTCAAAATTTAAAAAGATATCAATGATAAGGCAGTAAGGAATACAGTAGTCACACCACTAACAAAAGTTTAGACAGCTTTGGAGAAGGTATTAACCAATAACATTCATTCTTTCCTTTTTCTCATTTTCCCCCAGTCTGTATTTATCGAGTGTGTGCACATGCATGACACACATGTGAAGGCCAAACTGAAATCTCTGTGGGTTCCAGGGCATCTTTAGTCATGAGGTATTTGTCTGTTCCAGAAAAGTTTTTAAAATACAGGTCTAAGTCAGGTTGTGGTGGCGCAGAGGCAGTCAGCCCTCTGAGTTCAAGGCCTGCCTGGTCACAGAGTTCCAGGACAGCCAGGACTAAACAGAGAAACTCTGTCTGGAAAAACCAAAAATTAACAAAGCAACAAATCCTGTAAATCAATAGGTAAGTCAAAGTTGGGCAACTGTCAAGCACAGAACTACTATTCAACACCAGAAGACAAAAAATAAAAAAGTGAGCTATATAACCATGTATGTATAAAATATACAGGATATGAATTATCCATATTATACAAATAACCTTAAGAATAAGTTTAGGGCTTAATTACATCTATAAATACATGGGAAACTTAAAAACCATAAATTTTAAAACTATATAAACAATAAAATTTTTTTTAATTTAATGTGCCAAGTTAACACAAAAGTAAAAGGGTATGATAGGATTGTAGCTATCTATGTCTTAAGTCTTTTACTAAAACTCTTTGAACCTTTCTTGTTTGTTCATCCTTTTCAAAAAGGTTTGTTTTGTTGTTGTTTTGAGACAGGGTCTCACTGTGAAGTTCTGGCTAGCCTGAAACGTGTACACCAATCTAGAACTCAAGAGATCTGGATGACTACCTTACAAGCACTGGGACTAAAGGCGTGCCACTATAGCAGCAATTTCCTTTTACTGTATAGCTGATCTCTTCCTAGGATTCAGTTCATAAACTTTTTTTATTTTATTTATTTGTGTGTTTGTTTCTCTTGTTTTTTCGAGACAGGGTTTCTCTGTGTAACCTTGGATGTCCTGAACTCACTTTGTAGACGAGGCTGGCTTCAAACACACATCCATCCACCCGCCTCTGCCTGGCCCCTACCCCCCCACCCCTACTGGGGTAAAGGTGTGAGCCACTGTGCCCTGCCGCATTCAGACATTTTCTTTTCTCAGAATCTCAAACAAAAACAAGACTAAAGTAACACACCTTGCTTTTGTTTTTGAGACAGGGCTTCTCTACATAGCCCTGACTGGCTTGGAATTCTTTTAAGTAAACCAGACTGGCCTTGAACTCACAAACATCTACCTGCTTCTCCTGGGATTAAATGTGTACACCACTATGCCAGGCTGTTTACAGCAACATCCTAATGTAATCACACCCAACACAAATCAGAAGTCACCCCACCATCTTAACCATCTTACTTCCCCCCTCAAAAAAAGTCCCTCAAAAGAGGGGTTCAGCAGAAGAGGAAGGGGAAGTGAAAGGCCAGCAGAGGGTAAAAACAACCAAGCCATGCATGAAACTGTCAAAGAATTTTTTTTAGCAGGCCTTCAAGATATAACTTCTGAAGCCACCAAAATCAGCCATTATGGCTACAGAGATGCTACTCTCAACTCCTTTGAGGAACCCAAACTCACAACTTACTTTCAGGTGCCCTTTTATTAAAATTTACATTAAAAATGTATACTGGGCCAATATAACAAATCTGTTTTCTATATATGTGTCTGTCTCTGTGTGACTATTATGTGTATGTATGTGTGTGTGTATATATATATACACACACACATACATACACATATGAAGGAGGGAGAGAGGAGAGGGGGAGAGAGAGAGAGAGAGAGAGAGAGAGAGAGAGAGAGAGAGAGAGAGAGAAATCAAATCAACCTGAAATGAAATTCTCTTCTGTAGTGAAGCCATGAGTCCTGCTTTAACTGACAAGAATTTCTTAAGGTCATGGCAGCAGCAGAAGCTGACTGTCTCTGCTCCCATTTGCACTGATATCTACCTCACTGTGAGCCTATGGGAGACCACTGATTTGGAGTGAGCTGATACACCAGTCAACCAGAAACTGTATCAAAATGGAGTCAGTCAGGATAAACTTCTAAGTTGTTACTTACCTTCAGGGCAATTTACATTGGCACAATGGAGTTCTCCGTCTTACAAGCTAAAGTAACCGCAACTGCCCTGCTTTTTGTTTCCTTGTTCTAACAGACGACTTTATGACACTGCTCCTCCATGCCCATTCTTCAATCACTAATAAAACCCAATTGGATCTTCAAATTTTTGTTAATTCCCAGCACCCAAGAGGCAGAGGCAGGCAGGTCGCTGTGAGTTCCAGGCCAGCCTGGCCTAGAAAATGAGTCTAGGACAGCCAAGGAAGGCTACACAGAGAAATCCTGTCATTTCTCTATAGGAAAATTCACTTTCACTTATTATTTCTTGGAATAACAAAGCTAAATCCCAACCATATTCCTCAAATTAAGGCAGCCAGTGATCTGCAGTTTACAGCAGCAGAGCGCTTTCCCAGAATTCAAAGACCCTCTAGGTTCAATTCCAGTATGGCACAGGCCTATAACCTAGCTATTCTGTAATTTGTCTCCCCACCCCCATCCCAAACTGAGGACTGAAGCCAGGGCCTTGCGCTTGCCACTGAGCTAAATTTCCAGCCCCTGCAGAACTACCCTGAAGGCTAGGACAGGGAAGATACCCAGAACTTATCTAGTTGTTTCTCAGATTCTCATCTGGGATCAGGTAGAAGCCAACTTAAGCTTTCTCATGCTTCCCAATTACCAACTAACATTTTCATCAACTTACATGGTTTACCAAGTACTCATACCATTGGCCCAGCAAGTGTGGGTGTGAATTACAGCAGAGGCCAGATTTGATCTCCATGGAGAATCACATGCATAGTTAATCAGGATTGCCACTAGTTACAGACTGAAAGGCAAGAAGAAAGCTTTCCAAAGGTAAAAACCAAAGGAACTTCCCTGAACTTATAAACAAGGTTCTAACCAACCATCAAAGGAGTATTTACACTCTGAACAGTAAGAATAAATGGACTAGTTTGGCCAGGAGTTCCTTTTGAACCGCTGAGTCTATTTTATTAGCTAACCTGTAGACTATAACTTTTATAGACTATTTTAAGATAGTGTTTACAAAACTTCAAAGTGCAAAAGAGATTAAAGGCCCTGGTTACCTATCCCAATAATAAATGTGAAATGTATGTTCACGTCCTCAAGAGTCCTTGGAACTAGCTAAGAAAACAAACAAGGTGAGGGTCCTCAGTTTAGCAATCATCACTAGCATCCATTGTGGCAAGAACTCAACCACATTTTTAGTAATGCACGCTTTCTACACTGGGACACCTTGGACAGGACTAGAGCTGGGGTGCTGAGGGGTGTGCCCACGTTTGTAGGCTGTTTGGCATCCCACATTTCTATGTACTAGATGTCAATAGTGCCTCAGCACCTGATAGTAACTAAATATATCCAAACAAGATAAAATAGGAAGTAAGGGGCCATACAATGTTAAGCGAAAAAAGCTATCACTGTCTACAACCCTGCTTTTAGAAGCACAATATTACCACTTATTACTTTAAAAGATTTTTTTAAAAGCTCAGCAGCTCCTGCCCAAAAACTCTACAGCTAAAAAGAAGCAAGATGGCAGACGGTGGTGGCTCACATGGCCATAACAACAGTGCTGAGGAAGCTAAGGCTGGACCGCCTCAAATTCCAAACCAACCTGGGGGAAAATGTCCCTGGGAAACGAGAAAAAAAAAACAAAACAAAAAGGAGAAAGAAATAAAGAACAGAGATCCAAACTGTTGGTAGCTCTCTGCCCACCTGTCACAAAACTCTATCCTGCTGTCAAAACTCTCAAGCCTGCAGTCACCTGAGTATTGTTCAGTATCCAGACTCTTGGGTACAATCCCTAAATTACTTTCTTTTAGCAATTCCAAGCAAGAGACCTAGGCATATGAATGACAAAACAACCCAGAAAACTAACTCTTAGCATAAATAGTCTTTGAATTATAAACTCTCAAAAGTCAAAATTGAAGAGAGGGAAGAATTTAGTCCATCAGCCCCAACTTTGACCTTAGCACCCTTAAACTGCCTGTGTGAATGCCAAGCAACCTGTACCACCTGATTTAGTAGTTTCTGAACAGGGCACAATTCAACTGAACCAACCTAACCTGCTACATAATCTGTAAAGTTATCTCACTTGTGTAATTATCCAGGCAGTTCTCAAAATAAAATATGACAAAAATTAAACTTAGAATACAGAGGGGAACCACAAACACAAATTTCCATGCATTATAGACTAGCCCAAACTGCATGTGTGGAGACAGAGCCAAACAACAAAAACACAAGTTCTAAGGCCACATTTTCTACGTAAAATAATGCTCTTTTGAAGAGCACATCCACAGTACACAGTATTCCTTTGAATTTTTTGTTTCTTTAAAGTGAAAAAGGTGGCTAAAAGAGGTGGCACATGCCTTTAATCCCACACTCCAGGAGGCACAGGCAGGTGGATCCTCTGTGAGTTTAAGGCCAGCCTGATCTACATAGTGAGTACTAGGAAAGCCAAGGCTATGTAAAGACCCTGTTTCAAAAAATAAAATGTAAAAGGTAGGCTTGGGAGAAGGTTCGTTTTCTGTGAAAACATTAAGACCTGAAATTCAAATCCCCACAATCCTCACAAAAAGAGAGGTATCGGCTGGAGATACCTAATGTTAAAGAGTACTTGCTGCTCTTCCAGGACCCAGATTCAATTCTCAGCATGGCAGCTCACAACTGTCTATAACTCCAGTTCCATGGGGATCTCACACCCTTTTCCAGTCTCCAAAGCACATATGAGGTGCAAACACACATGGAGGAAAGCAGTCATACATATAAAATACAAATACATAAACTCTTTTTTAAAAAAAAGTTAGGGGCTGGAGAGATGGCTCAGAGGTTAAAGGCACTGACTGCTCTTCCAGAGGTCCTGAGTTCAATTCCCAGCAACCACATGGTGGCTCACAACCATCTATAATGAGATCTGATGCCCTCTTCTGGCTTGCAAATGTACATGCTGGCATCACTGTATACATAATAAATAAATCTTTAAAAAAAAAAAGTTAGACTGGTCTTTATAGTTCCAAGGCTAAGCCAGAACTACATGGTGAGACTGACCTAAAAAGAAATGTATAAAATAAAAGGCAGGCATGGCATAAAAATGCAGTGCTATGACACAGGGAGAAGAACAACTGCAACTTGCCAGCCTAACTCCAGATCAGTGAGACCCTATGTCAAAAGGAATAGGGCAGACAGTGACAGAGGCCACCCAAAGTCCTCTGCACCTGGCCTCAGTGTGTGCATGAACTACATACACCACACACAAGATAGACAGATGGTAGGTAGGTAAGTAGACAGAGAGACAAAATATAGACTTTAGAAGCAGAAGAGAATGATCCAAGACATTTTACTAAGTCTCCTAGTTTCTTCTACAGCTTTCTCTGAATCAACAAAGGGTACAGCAATCATTCCCAACAAGCTTAAGCGTCCAAGAGGCAAACTACCAAAGACCTAAGTCACAAATCCACCACTAACTCTGCTATACTTCAAGGCGGGGTTGGTGACAGGCACAGTGAGTGGTGGCTCTCCCTGAGCCTTCTCATTATTTTTATTTTAAGCAGTCTCTCTCAGTCATTGCCTCCACAGATTTGTTATCTATCAAAATACAGCAATTACAAATGCAGGGCCAATCGGAGCCCAGGTGGTATGTTTCTTTAATCCCAGGACTCTGGAGCAGAGGCAGGTGGGTCGGAGTTGAGGCCAGCCAAGTCTATGAAGCATTCCAAGACAGCCAGGGCTACAGAGACTCAATCTCAAAAATCAAAAAAGAGGGAAAAAAGAGCAGGGCAGGCATGGTAGCACATGCCTTTTATCACAGCACTGAAGGCAGAGGTAGGCTGACGGAGTTCAGAGGCCAGCCTAGTCTATACAGTGAGTTATAAGGCAGCCAGCGGTACAAAGTGAGACCCCGTTTCAAAAAAGACAGACTACATAAATGACATCCCCTAAGGTCTTGGGTCTTTTTTTTTTTAATCAATTTTTAAAATGTTGATGCTGGTTATATAGTTCATATTCCACTCCTGTATAATCTGGTTGATATTTACCTCTATAAGCTATATGAGGAAGGTGACGTCAGAATGGAATATAAAAGTATTGACATGAAGTAATTTTTTTTTTTAAGATCTGAGAAGGTACTGAGTAAACTCAACGAGGGTAACATCCAAGCAAACTTCTGGGTCTGTTTGAAGAGTGTGATTACATAATACACTAGGGAGAGACCTCTAGAACTTACAGCACAAATGAGACACAGAAGGGACTCAGCTGCTATAGAAAAGCTCCTCACTCCGCATTTGAAAGGAATGCCTGGAGCTGGAGAACACGCAACACAGAAAACCTAAACTCTAACTCCTCTTCCCAGGTTTCCATCCATCTTTTTATTTCCAGATTGATAAACTAAAAACCCCAGCCTGAGAGTACCACCAAAGAGGATGTGACAGAGCAGTAGTTATCACTAAAGAAAATAAGAACATGTTCCGGCAGAAGATTTGGAACACATAGAGACTCTGCAAGCAGGAAAACCACGGTCAATCTGAGCAACATGAATAGCTTCTTACAAATTACATCTGGAAGGTAGGGCTGGACTTGGATATTTTTAAAGACCTCCAATGCCTGAGACAGAAACAAATTCATTCAAGCCATAAACCATGTTAAAAGGAACTGAAGTGGAAAAAAAAAACTGAAACCACACAAGTCTTGTCACTCCGCTTTCACAGGAATAAAGTGCACAGCAGACGTGGGCAGACAGACAGACGCTGAGTGCTAGGAAAGGCCATCTCCAGCCAACTAGATGGCTGCAAATACTAGAGCACTCACTAGCTGCTCTCCTACTGCAGTGGCTTGAGGAGCAAAATGGGGCAGAGAGTTAAATAAAACAGGCAGCAATTACCATCAGAGGGGAAGGGAAGGGACCTCAATTACTGCCAAGAGCAGGGCTGTGACTCATAGAACAGGGAGAATGAGCAGCTCCCACAGGGACTAGCTCCTCTGAGGAGTTAAAATTAAAACTTAAGTTTAACTACAAAATGCACCCAAGATTCTAAAGGGGGACTTGCCTCCTGATGTCATTCTCGAAAATCACTCCCCTATTTTGCCTAAAAGGGACTCTTGGTAACGCGGACAACCACGAGGACACTTGAGCAGAACCTGGCTCATCAGAAGACACTTAAAACTGAAGGGTTAGGGGAGTCAAGGATAAGCTGATCGGTAATAAAACAGTATTACTGGTAGCTTACATTCCCTAAGGCCCTCTAGAAGGACTCTAATCCTTAATCCTCACAACCCAACAATGATTAACATGGTCTACATTCTAAAGATGAGAAAATCTCATGTCCTAAAATAACCTACATTGGAAGCTTTTAGTACTAAAGTACAAGCTGAATTGATATCCATTACGTACATAGCTTTTGCCTAGCAAAAGCATAACTGAGAATTAAACCTTAAAATTAGGCCTAATTTTTTTATTTTTTAAATTAAAAAAAAAATTGTATTACTTGGAAGCATTCAGAATGTCAACAAAACAGCCATAATTTTCTTTTAGCAATTAGAGTGGTATTCAGTTAACAGAATAACAATTATGTTCATATAAGCTGCATCACAGGCAATTGAAGATGGAAAAAAGCAAAAACAAAAGAAAAAAAACCTATGGTCCTCATGTGTAACTAATTTGTGCTGTGCACCAACAAGAATCTGCTTTAAATTTCCATGCCAATTTATAGCCCCAGCCCGTACCAGGCAAGGTCAGTGGCCATTGAAAATACCACCAGGATAGGGCTAGCTAAAGACACATTCAGTAGTGTGTTAACTATATGAAAGAAAAACCTGTACAGTTTAAAAACTAATCTTACAGTCTTACATTTCAGTGTTTTTATTTAAAAGTTGTATAGAGGGTAGTTAAATGCTTTATAGACAAGGGGGAAAAAACTGCGAGAACCACCTTATCCATCATCTTCCTCCTCTTTTTCTTGCTCTTTCCAGCCTTACCACCCCCTTTCTCGCTGCATCGGGCTTCTTCAGCTCTGAAGGCAGCAGTATCCTTTTCACACTTCCCCTTCGGCGTGGCCGCCTTCTTCTCACAGGGCTGCTTGTCATCCACGGCGGGGCTGCTCCTAGTTTCTTTGCACCACCACCAATGGACAAGCCGGGGTGTTCCCCCTTGATTTTGGGGCGGTACTCAGGATAGAACAAAAAGGTCCCTTGGGTGCATTGGGGTCCTTGAACTTCTTTTTGGTCTCCACTTTGGGGGGGACATGGGTTTTAATTTCTCTTTCATGCTGAGGTGTCAGCCTTTGCCATGTCTTCAAACGTCTCCTTTTCTTTAGCAGACTTGGTCCTCCACCTCTCTGAGCACGTCTTGGAGAACTCTGAGAAGCTGACAGAAGCGTCTGGGGGCTTCTTCTGGTGTTCCTCCCGGCAAGTTTCACAAAGAATGCATTTGAAGAGATTTTGCTTCTTAGGACCTTCTTTGCCTATGGTTACTTGATTTTCATCCGCGAAGCTCAGAGGCACCATGTGGCTCGCGCTTGCCCCAGCGCTGTCTCTATGGAGCTCAATGTACTGCAATGGCTGTGAGGCCTAACTTACTTTACCGAGCCCTTTAAAGGGGTGAAAATGGAAAGACAGCTAAGCCTTTAAGAGCACTTGCCACTTACTCTTGCAGAGGATGCAGGTGTGTGGTTCCCATCACTCACACGGCAGCTCACAACTATTAGTAACTCCAGTCCAACCGAGTACTCTCTCCTGGTCTCCGAGGGCACCAGGCACACTCATATAGTGCACATACATACATACATACATACATACATATATGCAAGCACTCATACACAAAAAAAGTAAATAATAAATAAATAAATGACCAAAAACAGGGTCTGAAGAGATGGTTCAGAGGTTAAAAGCACTGATTCCTCTTCTAGAAGTCCTGAATCCAATTTCCAACACCCTCTTAGTAGATCACAACCATCTACAGTATGGTCGCATGCCCTCTTCTGGCCCACAGGTGACATGCAGGCAAAGCATTGTATACATAATAATAAATCCTTTTTTTTTTTTTTTTAATAAAAACACTATAAAAATGGAGGGGCCTACTTTCCCCAAACTGCAAGAGTATACAAAGCCTCTTTTAAAATAAGATAAAGGGTCAGGAAGACATTTGAAACACCAAAATGGGTGATCCATAAGCAAGCAAGTAAAGTGCTCAAACAGTTTCAGAACACACCAGTGGCAGCTTCTATGCTTGCTATCATTTATTTCAGAAAGGCCTTGACCTTCATGTCCTAATCTGAGCTCTAATGTTTCTAGCAGAGAAACTTTTCAGGGAAGTCTCTGGTCCGGGTGTCAACCTAATCAAGTAAAGCACAAACTCTTTTGGAAGCAAAGGTCACAACAGACACCTAAAGTAACCAATGTGCTAAATTACTGATTTAAAAAGGAAACAGCCTCTGAGCATTTGGTGATTGGGTCAAGTTAGTTTTTTGTTGTTGTTGTTGTTGTTTTGTTTTTGATTTTTTTGAGACAGGGTTTCTCTGTGTAGCCCTGGCTGTCCTGAACTCGCTTTGTAGACCAGGCTGGCCTAGAACTCACAGCAACCTGCCTGCCTCTGCATTCCAAGAAAAAAAGAAAAAGGAAAAAGAAAAAAATAACCTTAAAGTTCCAAAACAAGTAACAATTGGCAACACTGGCGAGGCTGCCCAATTATATTGGAATGCATGACGTAATCACTGAGGATAAGCAAGCTAAAAGTTGTTTTCATTGGTATGCAGCAGTAACTCTTGGGTAATGGTGGGGTCAGGCACTAAACACAGTTTCCTTATTAAAGTAACACTCAAGAAAACTTTAGAGCTCAAGAAAGAGTTCTAAAGTAGTCAGGTAAAGCCAAAACCCTAAGAATCTTTAATAACAGCAACAAAAAATGACTTACTGGCAGTCACGTAATTTTCTTCTAAGGGACAAGTTCACTACACCTAATTTTATGGGTGAAATGGTATGGGGTGGGTGTGGATCTCCCAGGGGATCTCAGCAGCTTTGTGGTACTAATTTAGACCCTTGGGCTGAACACTAAAGTAATGTAAATTTAAATTTTTAACTGTCATACAAAACTCAAATAAAATTACATATTCATTCCTCAAGCTATCAAAACTTATCAAATATTGTTTGCAAGCCTCCCTCCATAAACTCCGCCTTTTAATCTTATTTTAGAGTCATTATCTCAGGCAGCCAGGGCTGGCCTTAAATTCTACAAAGCTGAGGATGACTTTGAACATCCTAAATAAATAATTTCAGGTGTGTCACATGCAGATCCCGAAATTAGGAACCAAACCCAGGGGCCTCTTGCACACCACCAAGATACACCTCCCAACGCCACTGACTTAATATACAAAACATACTAATTATAAGAGAGGCCCCCCACCCACCGCTGCCCAAAAAAGTGCAAAGTTGTTTTGTTTTGTTGTTCAAGACAGGGTTGCTTCTCTGTAGTCCTGGCTGTCCTGGAACTTGAATTATATACAGCCCAGGCTGGCCTCAAGCTCTTGAGAGCTATCTGCCTTTGCCTCCAGAGTGCTGGGATTTTTTAAAAGCAAGCTCCATCACCACTCACCAAACTCCAAATTTCAAATATTGAAAACACACATACCCCAAGAAAGGGGGGGAGGGGGGAGAGAAGTTCCTTGCCTGTTCCTGACATAACCACACAAGGTATAAAAGAGAAGGATCAAAAAGCAAACTTTAAAAAATGTTGTTATGTTCACTGGCTCCCCTTGTAATCAATTCCTAAATCAGTACACCTGTGATAATACTAACTTCACACAATGCAATACACCTGGGCTGAAAATATCTTCCACAGAACTGTTTATTTTTTTCATAAATACAGTGCAATGTTGGCTACGTAATTCTATCCTACAGAAATTTAATGGTTGCTTAGCAAACACTAAAATCTATACCACTATAATTAATTCCATTACACAAAAAAGGAAGATGAGATTATTATCTTCTTTCTGATGTCAAGATACTTTTGTTTTTCTTGCTTTTATTTAATAAAGACCTTAAATTGTTAGAAACCAGCAAATATAAATACATTTTACAAAGTCTAGATCTCTAAGGATGTTTAGCGTTTTGTGCAGAATAAAGATGAGAATTTCTATGTAATTCTTCTGTATAACAATCTTTAAATCCCTTACTTTCCTAAGAATTGCACTAAACAACCAGGATTAAGGAAAATCTACAAAATCCATTACAGAGAATTGTTCCTTTCACAAACACCTATGAAAACATCTCTAGCAGCAGTCTATTCCTTTTTAAGAATAGTGTCACAGGACAGCTCTGGCTGTCCAGACTAGCCTTGAACTCAGAGATCCCCATGTCTCTGCCACGGATTCCCCACTGCTGAATGAAAGGTATGGGCCACCACACCAGGTGCCCATACTTTCTACAACTACCATATTCTACTAAATTGTTAGTGTCCCCTAAAGAATCGCTTATTTAATATTCCTAAACTGTACTGGAAAGAACGTTTGAGTAAACAAAGAAATGTATAAACACTGCTTTTCTTTCAAGGTTGAACTCATTACTCGTGATTTAATTTGGAACTGTAGTTGGTAAACTATTTTTAAAAATAAATTTTTGCAAGGTTTCCAAACCAGGTAGGAAATGAACAGTAACACGGGTGGTTTACCAGAAATGAACTAAAGGGAGACTAAAGCCAAGGCATTTCTCAAGACTTCACCAAGTAATTTTGCAATCAGCCAAGTATGAGTCTCAGCCAGTGCCAACAACACTGTTTGTTGACACTCGACAGTAATATACTGCCTAATGCGCTGACACTTTTTGTCATAACTAAAAGTTCCTAGGCCATTTTTCATTTAACTACCCCACTGCGATTTTTACAAACCACTAAACACATACTGACCTGAGTTTTTCTTCCTCAAATGTCAACTGAGAAAATGTTTGATACCAAGTAAAAATGCACGGGGACAAGCTCACGTGCTCTTCCCTTGGTTTATGAGCCATGTATGACAGAGCTTAAACACCCGTTAAGGCCTTTCAATTTAAAAATATTCCATTCACACTGAACTGCTTTCAATCAATGGGAACAAAATAAAACTCACTAATCTCTTTACACTGAACAAGGATGATAAACAGGAGAAAGCAACGGACCGGAACATCCAAAAGAGGAAAGAAAAAAAAAGCGAAAAGTGTAAATTAAAAAAAAAAAAAAAAAAAAAAAAAAACAGCGAATTACTATTTAGAGATTTACGATTACTGTGTCTTTTCTCCAAGAGGATTAGTCCTGGAATGAGCTCAGAAAAACACACTGTAGGGTGTGGTGTGGACCACTACAGGCCAGGCCTGAGGACTGCAAGGATCAAAATTGGTCCGGAAAGAAGCCGCCCACCGGAAAGTCCCGACCAAAATTCCCTTCCTCTGCCCCGCCCCCGGCACCAGCGGAGCCTAGATGAAGCCGCCGGCCGACGCACGAGGCTAGCGTCACCGCGTTCTCCCACCCACAACGCCTGACGTCAGAGGGCGGAGCCATGGCGACGGCACTACGGTTGACCCTGCTGTTACCAGGCGCGCATACAGCCAATCAGCACCCGCCGCCAGCGCCGGCTGGCCTTTGAACTCCGCACGGCAACTTCCTGCTGTTTGGCGAGTACACAGTGCAATGCAGTATGTCTGTCAGCGCTGCGGCACAAAGGAACAGCCATTTTGTGACTGAGCTGGACCTGCACCAAGATGCCAGGGCCACCGAGAGCTGCTGCTTGTGCCAACTACCGAGTTGCCCCTTATTTCATCATCAGAGTGCCAATGGGAAACGTGGGGAAAAGGATGTTCTGATATTCAGGTTTCGATTCATTTGTTTCAGCCTTCTTAAAATTCCGATTTTTAAAAGTATTATCGGCGTCATAAAATGGCTGCCTCTTAAACCTGCTGTTCCAGTCCACAAGCACTGCAAATGCCTTTCCTAATCATCCCCAGCCTTTCAAGGAGGCTAGCGAAAAACGTTAAGATTTTACCCCCACCTCCAAATACGGCTCAAAGGCAGACGATTTTAGATAGGCATTAAATTTTCAGTTTAGCAATGCCGTCTCCTAGAACACAGAAATGCGTGCACACAGTTCCATGTGCATCCCTTCCCCTAGTTCCCACTCCTGCATATAACTTAGGTAAGTGTGTGGCATACTTTATGTGTCTATCACTAAAACTGCTGTATTTAAATTTACATATTTGAAATGTTTAATTATTTTAAGAAATAAAATTAATCTCAAAAAATCGTGATATACAAAGCACATTAGACAGAAGCTTTAACTTCAGAAAAACAATTAACAATCACCATTAAAAATATAGCACTTGTTTCAGAAACAGGAAAACAAGCTTTACTTAAAACTTGTACTCACTGAAATCTCAAGTGATTCTCATTCTAAAATTTACCTGACCTGAAAACAATTCCTTTCCTCCCCTGCAGAATCAGGCTGCAAAGGTGGTGCTTTAAAGAGTGTTCTGTAACACCATACTTCAAAAATAAGATGCACAGTACAGATAACACAGGAACCTACATAGGGGTAACATCACTTTCAGCTCATTAGGAATATCACCCACCACAACAACACAAACATCCTTTAAACTTTACAATCTTTAAAGGAAATTATGTCATAACTTTGTGCATGCATTAATATATGTAACTTAAAGAGTTAACAGTAATTTATAAGTAACTCCATCTTCAAGGAGTACTGAGTATTTTCAGACATCCATGAAATGATTTAAACTACACTTGGCAAAAGCATTAAAAACCCGCCTCTTGTTTCACTGAAGCAATCAAATGTATGACAATCCCCAAATTCATTTAACAGATAAAATAAAAGTTTATTCAAAGGCAGCAGGACTTTGAGAGTATAGTCTAATCAATGAAAACAAAAAACTTTGCATAAGAAAGACAAAACCCTGGTGAGACTATGCAAATCACATACTCAAGGGAGTAAGAACTTTAATACTAGGTCTTTCATCATTGTCAAGTATATCTGGAACTTCCTATAGCTTCAAATGCTTACTTTCCAGAAAATCAGTTTTGCGTTACAAGCCTTTCTGTCCTATAGATAACCCAGTAATTACACAGGCAATGCAAAAGATATCCAAATTTGTAACAACTCAATTTACAAAGGAACTTGGAAATGTATTTTTAAAAGGCTCAAAATATTTTCAGGAGAAAGCAAAACTCATCATTTGTAAAATTATATCCAAAACTTCCAAATTTACAAGCTAATTTAGAAAAAACTTTAGGCAAGATTACAAAGTAAAATCAAAATTGAGAAATGATCACATAATAACCAATCACATCCTTGTTAGCTGCATGATTTAAAAATTATGACAATTCTTAAGAACACATCAGAAATGCATTCACTTATTTTTTAAAATTAAGATAAAGATACAGTCATACAACAAAAATATCTGACAGACATTACTTTAGTCACTGATAAGCTACTTCAAGGAATGTGAAACAAATCATAATTTGAACAAATAGTACATTAAAAAGCTTCAGAAGAGAAAGCATTCCAGACGACTCTGTCAAAATAAATGGATAAATTTAAAGCAGCATCAACTAAAAGATAAAATACAATTATCAACCAGAAAGCACTGTCTTAACATAAATAAATAGGAAGCTTGTAACATTTTAAGCATAAATGTACAATTACATTGTCATAGTAACAAACACAAAGCTAAGGTACAAATAACATTCCAGGATTTTTGCGGTTACAGATTTAATGATCTCAGGGTTTGGTAAGTCATAAAAAATTTTCGAGTTGTCAACTGTATCAAAAGAATCAAAAATATAAACTGAAAGGCATCAAAAGGTCCTATTTGTGATTCCGTTTTTAAATGTACATTTTTTTCATTCATATAACTTTCTCAAATGTCTATTTACTATAATTTACTACTACTAGGCTCCTCTATGGCCCTCAGTTACAAGTTTCAATATCCCAGATTCTTCAAAGAAAAAAATTTGCCTTGTATGTAAAATGGTGCAATGCAGCAATGGCTAAACAGACAAGGTCATTTTTCTGCAGCACAAAAACCTAAAAACTAAAAATTTACCGACAGAAAAACTATAGTTTCTAGGAAAGGCCCCTCCGTATAAAAGTACCTTACCTCTGAATTCTGTTAGAGGCCTTAAGTCACAACTCAACTTTCATAAATTGCTACCAAAAAAATCAGGGTGTGGCATGTTAGCAATCTCAAGGTCACGATTTAAAAAAAATTCAACCCAGGTTAGAAAATTTTTATAAAACAGACAGCAATCCATGTCTGTCAAAGTAAACAAGTGTAAGCTGAGGTTTCCAAAAAAAAAAAAAAAAAAAAAAACAGAAAGTAAGTTGATAGCTCATACCTCGATGCATTGCTGTGTAGCGAACTGTCCTCCTCTTGGCTTTTGTCCTTATTTCTCATCATCTTTTAATTCTTAAATATTAAGGGGGAGGGGGAATCTGTGTTTGCTTTGAAGTCCTGTGCCCAGGTATTTACTGTCAAAAGTTGAAAGAAAGGTAAGGTCCCAGCTTCTATGGATGGTTTTTATTATCAGGAACAAAGTCCTGACGATGTTACCGATATTCATGTAATTCAACAACGTTAAGCAACAAAAAAACCCAAAATATTTCTAATTTTCCGTTTTAAAATAAGTGGAGGATAAACTAAACGGCAGAAGCATCACTATCAATAAGGAAAGTTTCTCAAAGTAACACACTGGATACAAATAACAATCTCCGTATCTTATTGCGTCATCCAGGAATTTCTCGAATTTACAGCAAATAAAGCCAACTTCAACATGAAAATCTTTAAAATTATCACTAATTATCGTGGACTTACCTGATCCATGTAGTATGTCCAAAGCAAGAGTCCTATCTAGTAGTAGAAAAATATCAGATCCAAAATTAAAAATAACGCAAAGTCCTCCGTTAAAAAACAAAAAGTAAATGAAATAATCCTCAAATATGTTCACTTGTCAAAAAATAAAGCAATAATTAATACTAAAACAGGTCCGGAAGGGGGAAAAAAAACCTCATTAGGAGAGCGCACAAAAATGGAGGTGCGCCATGGCTTCTAAGCTGGAAAAAACAACGACCTGGGCTCTCAATACGGCAGCTTCTTCCAACAAGGCACGAAAAGAAAGCTCCTAAAAGCTGCTTTTCTCCCAAAAAAAGGTTCGGATCGACCCCAGAAAGTCACTAGAAGAGGCAGGGGGCTGCGGGGGCCCCCTGAGGCTGCCGGAAAGTTAGGGAAAGTTGCGTAAAGTGAACCGAAGCAGGGAGCAAAGCGCGCTCTCTCTAAGGCACAGCCGCCATCTAGAGCCTCCTTCCCAGCTCTGAGAGCTCTGCCTTTGATTGACACTCTCTACATTTACCCCACAACTCAGGTGATGTACCATAGACCCACCCCTTCATCTCTACCAAAAAAAAAAAAAAAGAAAGAAAGAAAGAAAAAAGAAAAAGAAAAGAAAAAGAACCAGAGCTTCCATCCAAGGGAGCCTGAAGACCCCCAACCCCACACCTCCCTGCCCCTCCAGACCACTCCATCAAGGGAGGGGGAAGGGCTTCTTAACCCCCTCTGGCTCAAGCACCCTTTTTAAGCCAGAGAGAAATGTAATTTGTTCCTTTTGTCTAAAGATCTGCTAAATATTTCAGTCCTGGAGCTAAATAACTTCCTCCCTGGACAGGAAGTGGTATTTTATCAAGCCATTTTGAAATAAAGATAATTTTTAAAGAATCTAAAGCTCAGTTTAAGTACTAATATTTAAAAACAATTAACACCCCCATGGGTAAAATGGCTTGTAAATAGAAGCAACATCTCAGGACCATATATTAAGCTCAACTCTTCTCTTCTTTATAGTGTCTAAAAACATAAAGATTAAATTTAAGGAGGAATTTTCCACCCCAACTGGAAGGAAAGGGTAATTTTTTATAACTCAAGAGCGCCTCCCTAGCGTTCAGTTGCAGTAGAGCAAAAGTTAGTACAACCATTTTTGCCCCCAAAATCAACAAAATTCTTTAACCCATTATATAACCTTGGAAGTGCCACACATCAAAAAAATATTCTCATACCATATTGATTTGGGCAAAAAAAAGAACTTCAAACTCAAGAATAATATATACCAACATTGATCACCGAAAAACCAAAAACTCAACCTCAACTCCAAAAACCAAAAGAACCAGTATATCCAGACCCTTCACTAATATTTCAAATCAAAACCTAGGTACACTCAAATTTCATCAACAACACATCACTTACAATAGGCCACATTTAACAGCCAATTATCAAACTGTCAAAGACAAACTCCCTCAAGGTGGAAACAAAGTCTACAGAAACTAAATCACAAATTCAACAGTGTTCTCTCCATGCAGACAAGTAACCAACCACACAAACGTGCCCAAAAAACTCAAAACATTCCTTTGCTGAACCGTATTATTGGTCAAAACCATGTCACTCCATCATTGTGGTAATCCATTTTAGTTTTACAACCCAAAGCAATTATGTTAGATCTAAAAAAACTGTAAAACCCATAATCAAGTTTCAATTCTACAGGTATTTTTATATCCAACTTAAAATCCGAACTCAATTTTCAATTTACACAGACCAACCAACCACCTTGCATCACTCAAAGAACAAACTGCATGTGTATGAACCATAGATGTTTATCTTAAGGTATTTTACATTAACAATGGATTATTTTACTCTTTGTTCTCTGTATTGAGAAAACACAATCAATGGTTTGTTTGGTCAACAAAACAAAATTCCCATTCCTCTTTTATAGAGTATTACTAGTTACCAAAACTGTTATTATCTAAGTAGCAATAAATAAAAATGCGGCATTTTATTTCAAGCTAAAGCATGGTGTGATTCATTTAAACTCCCAACTATACAGAATAAGGAAAAGTTTTTTTTTTCACATGTTAACTACACTATGTCAAAGATAAAGCCCTTTGGTTTATACTGAAAAATCGTACAAATACCCTTCTAATGTTAGACAATACAAATCAATAAGTCAAATATTCAGATGAGCATTTCACTGCAAGATACTTTACTTATACTTTAAAAACACAGGTCAAAGGAACCACTTTCATCAACACAAATTGAGAGATACTATCTCATACTGTGTACGGAACAAGTACTTTGTTTTGTAAAATCATTATAATCTCATGCAAAATATTTTGAAAAGACCCAAACAAATTTTTAAAAGTTCACTTCAACCCAATAATAAAACACAAGCCAAGCTGGGCATGATGGTGTACTCAGGAGGCAAAGGCAGATAGATCTCAACCCTTGAGGCCAGGATGGTCTACAAAGCGAATTCCAGGATAGCCAGGGCTGTTACACAGAGAAGCCCTGTCTTGAATACCAAAAAGGAAAAGAATTGCATTTTAACCACTAAGCACTGGGACACTGACTTGGCTTTTCGATTAAACATAAATCCCAAGCAAACAAAACCCGTTCCATTTTACCACTTTATTCAGTATACTTTAATGAAAAGCAACTATATAGGTCAAAATGTTATTAAGGTGAAATGAACATTTAATGAAAGCTTCCACTTTAAAAAAAATTTTAAAAAGGCTCAAACTGAGAAATTTTTAAGTTTTAGAGATTTTATTGAAGTTAACATTCCATAAGATCACTCAGATCAAATTGCAAGAAATTCCAGGAATACAAACTAACATTTGTAGAAATGTAGCATCTTCTCCAGATATCAAAAATGTACATAATGTATAACAAGTCTTTAGAAAGTAAATTCCACTGTCCATTTATGTTGGGTAAGAATCATTCATTTCATGGAATCCATATTAAGAGAACCCTGTGTTGGCTGGGTAATAGCACAGCATTCTTGAATTAATCCATTTTCCTCAATTCCCCATAGTGGGCTGCCATCTTGATTTCTCAGTGGTAAGGTCCATTTCAAGCTCTTCAAGATGACTGGGTGCTTCATAAAAAAAAATTAGAAGAAAAAATTTCTGTTGGAGTAACAATCATCTTATTTCTTCAAACAGAAAATTCTACCCACCCTGAAGAGATTATATCACAGAAGTATTTAATTCTAGAAAATCTTTAACTATGAAATAGCATTATTGTGATAAACTTACTTAAACCTCTCAAAGTCAGAATCAATGAATGCACATTTTCTAAGTTCTGTCACAGTTACATTGTATCGGGTAAAATTAGAAACAGTCAAGAGTTAAATTCTTAAAACTCTGGGTAGCATGGTGCATATATGGAAAGTAAAGCGAAAGAATAAAATTCCCAAATGATAGGAAGCTAAATTACAGACACACTGTGGACTCTATAATTTCAATGCAAAAAAAGTTCCCAAGTTCCCTAATTAAAGAAAAGAATCTTAAGGGATTAAAAAAGCAATGGATTACTGCATAGCATACTTGTACAGTCTTACAGATGTTAATTTTGTTTAGATAGCACACATGACCTATATAAACAGAAGCACCTAGTTACATATATGAGAATGCAGAGAACGTGAAGCCACAAGAAAAAATTGGAAACATCTGTTGGCTTACTTTGAATTTGCTACAAAAATGTTAACACTTTTCTAACTATAAACAACTAGATGAGGTGTGTTGGCACTTTAACCCAAGCACTTGAGGAGGCAGTCAGGCAATTTGCTGTGAGTTCGAGGCAACCCTGGTCTACAGGACAGCCAAAGCTACACAGAGAAACCCTGTCTCAAAATACAAAAAAGAAAAAAATAATTCAAACTATGAACAACTAAAATATACATTCATTGCAAAAATATATGTTCCTCTCAAAAAATTTAATCTACTATCTAAACAGTTTAGACAGAAGGGAGAAATAAGAATCCAGGTAATTTTACTCCTAACGATTTCTAGATTAATCAGTCACAACTTGGAAAAAAATTTCCAGTTTTTATGTATTTTGTATCCATGTGTGTGTGTGCATGATTTCTTTTGTCAGGAAGGGGGTGCACATGTACTTGGGTACAAGAGCATGCATAGGTCTGAGGTTGATAGTTTTGTTGAGAATGGAAATCATCTGAACCTTGTTGAAGAGGATCTCTCAGTCAAACCCAGAGCTCATCAGTTTGACTTTTCGCTAGTTACTTTCCTTTGAGGATCCATCTCCGTCTGGAATGACAGGCAGCTAGTGGCGGGCATTCTCTTGATTTTGGGGAACACAAAGTTCCAAGCAAGTGTTTAAAGGCTGAGCCATCTCCCAAGCCTGCAAAACCACTTTAAACCTTGGTCTTCCGTGAATGTTCTACAGCTTTCCAACTCAATTTGGAGAGCTACATCCAATAACTGACTAAAGGAATTTAAAAAAAAAATGTGAGAATATATATTTGACTCTAGGCTAATTTCCTCTTTCCCTAACTAAAATTAAGGTATGTTCTCTATACTGACATTACAAAAACATACCTAATAAACTAGATAATCAAAACACAGTGGTGACCCCTTTCAGGAAATAGTTCTTTAAATGATTCATAGCATCAGAAGTAACAAACCAAATCAAGAAATTTTTCTCTAGTAAATTTTGGAACTTTCTCAAAGCCGTCGTAAGATGAAAACTAACTCCTTCTATTCCCTTATTAAAGAAATACCAGGGGGCTGGAGAGATAGCTCAGAGGTTAAGAGCACTGGCTGCTCTTCCAGAGGACCCGGTTCAATTCCCAGCACCCACGTGGCAGTTCATAACTGTCTGTATGTAACTCTAGTCCCAGGGAATCTGACTCCTTCACACAGACATATGCAGACAACAAAACACCAATGCACATAAAAGAAAGAGACAGATTGAGCATTTGCCTTTTTCTTTCCTTTACAAGAAATAATGGCAGGGTATGGTGGCATATGCCTTTACTGGGGAGCCAGAGAGGCAGGAGGATGCGAGTCTAAAGCCAACCTGTTCTACTTAGGAAGTTGCAGGTCACCCAAGGCTACATAGTGAGAGCCTGTCTCTTAAGGGGAGAAGGAGGGGAGAGAGAAATTAAAAAACTGTAAGAGCTAGAGAGATGGCTTAATGGTTAAGAGTCACTTGCCATTCCAGGGCCCAGTTTGATTCCCAACACCCACACAGCAGCTCTAACTCCAGTCTTGGGGGATGCAAGGCCTCTTCTGGCATCCTCAGGGACTAGGCTTGCAAGTAATGCACAGACACTTAGGCAACATACACATAAGAAGGATTTTTTTTTTTAATTTAGAAATAATGTTAAATAATGTCATCTCAGTTCATTACAGACCAGATTCTCCTCCATCTCTTGGGTTAAAATGTATGGTCAGACTCTAAATATGATATAAATGATATAATATCTGACAAATAATGACAGTAACAATGCATTACTACCAAGTCACAGTCACTTCAGGAGCTACAGTTGCAAATTATTCAGTGTGGCACAGTAGTAGTACTTCCTGCCTCTGGGTAAGTAGACAATTTATTTCTAAAAATATTTTTCTTAAAGGGGGGGGAAAAAGTCATAGTATATCTCAGATGGAAGACTGCACCCATAGCACACACAAATCCCTGAGTTTGATTCACATAACACTGGGCATGGTAGCAGCACATGTCTGTAATTTCAGAACTTAGGAGGTACAGGAAAAACCAAGACATTCAAGGTCACTGTTGGCTACAATAGGCTACTTGACACTAACCTCAAACACAAGCAAACAAACAGAAAAGAACAAGGCCAGATATGATGGCTTCCACATGAAATCCCAGAACTAAGAGGCTTAGGCAAGAGGATTGCTATGAGTTTGAAGCTGGAGTGGGCTAGTCTCAAAAATAACAAAAAACTAATTTAGAAAACTACACAAAAACTGCACTTCCACAGCTATCATGGCATCAAATGGTTGTTTTGTTTTGTTTTGTTTTGTGACAGAAGTTCTCTATGTAGACCTGCCTGTCCTGGAACTCACAGAGATCCGCCCACCTCCGTCCCCTCACCCCCACCCCCACAGCAAGTGCTAGGACTAAAGGCGTGAACCATCACATCTGGCAAAAAATTTAAAACTACTATAAGAGAAAACAGACAACTTTTACATTGTAAATCAGTGATGAATATGGACTCATGCAAAGGCCATGATCCAAAGCCAAAAGGGCAAGAATTTTTTTGCTGTTTGTTAACAAGCAAACATATTCTATATATAAAGTATCAAAGCTAATAAAAGGGCTGTGAAGGGTTAAGAAGTAAGTAGCCCATCTACATTCATGAAGTTTCAAATACTAACAAAAACTAAATTTACAAGTCCGCAAAAGGTTTTCTTGAAAAAAAATTAAAAAGGAACATGAGCATCAGGAACATAAAAATGCTTAACAAAATCCAGAGCTCCTCAGGTATAAGCGGCAATGATCCTAATGATCACTGTACCTCTTGTGGCACTACTTGAGATTAAATGAGCAGGCAGCTAACAGAAGAGATCTCAGTAAAGGCTGGCTATTATTGTTCCACTGTATCAACGCATGTAAGCATATAAGGATCTAAAACTAAAGAGTAAGAACATTTTCTATTCCGACAGCAAGAAAGTATTTGAGAACACCGGATCACAGGGTCAATTATTTAAGAATAGTTTTGGCTTTAGTATCATAGGAGGGGAAAACTTCAACAGCGTGTAGATATTGATAACCAACTACACCTCTTTCTATAGTAACATGAATTACAGGCATACTGAACAAGTACACATTTGGTCTAGAATCCTATTCATATTCAGACATATCTAGAGCACTTGTTTCACATGTAAGATTCAAACTTAGAATGGTTAGTGTTCACATTTTTATATTTTCTGGCTTTACTTCTTCTACCTATGTTCATTCTAAGAACAACTCCGGGTGCAAATCTACGTTTTTATGTCACAAAGGTAATTACTAGACACATTCATAAATTAAGAACAAAAAAATTGATTATGGATATCTCCAAGTAACTAAAATGCAAGCCACTGACTTATCTGGAGGAGTGCTCTCCTAAACTAAAAGAGTTCTATTTTAACTAGCTTCACTTTTTAGGTGAGTGGCCCCCATCCCCATGTCTTCCCCACCCCCACTACCCCTGTAGCCTCTATCTAGGACCAAAGATGATGGCCTTTAACAAACATCTGACTCCTGTCCTCCCAAATGCTAGAATTCCAGACATGTACCAACATGCCCATCTTTGCTTATTTCAATTCAAAGGAAGAAAATAGACATAAAATGTTAATTTAACGCAACATTCATCCTTCCTGTCATGTAATTAATATACCTAAGTTTATGACTTGATTTTCATTAAATGTATTATTTTTCATTTTTATTGTGTGAAAATTTTACTTTCAAGCACACCTTCCATGGTCTACACTAATAACACTTCTTTTTTAATAATGAATTTCATTTTGCCTTTTATTAGACTCAAAGCACTACTTGATGTTGAATAAGAGCTACACTAACACAATAAACCAACAACATTTACTGAGTGACTACCATGTGCCAGGGAACTAATCTCTTATGTGTAATCACACAGGAAACTAGTAACTGCTGCATTAGGCAAAATGTGGGCGTATTCACTATCCCTCAGAAAGAACAAACCTTATTTTGTAGGCCTTAACAGCCACTGCAGTGCTAAGTAGCAATAACAAAGAGGGGGGGTGGGTGTGAATCACCTAGAATCTAGATTCTCAAATGTTTTATTCCTATTAAACAACTGATGGATAAATTATCTTAAAAGTTTGTTTTCAATGAATAAATCCTTTAGGCAACCCACCCAAAAGTATAACAACATCCCATTTAACTCTTTCCCACCACTTTACAGGCTTGGAATTTTAAAAACACAAAAAAACAAAAACTACTTCATAATAGTGGTAATAACAATCTTGTATTAAATAGCAATTTCTATGTCAATAAGGCTAAATTTTCAGTCTTGACGTTTTTAAGTTCAGAGTTAATTTATCAGAACCAATCACAACTTGAAATCAAATAAAATTAATTACTATTGTTAAGACAGAACCAAAAGGGTTAAAGTTCTACATCAAAAAATAACAAGTATAGATCTTAGGATCATGGTATGTTTTTACTTTGGAGACCAGACAGTAAACATTCTAGACTATGTTATCTATTTCAATACAATAATTCTGAACTATGAAACTTAAGGGGCAAGCACCACAGTATCTGAATGACCAGTCCAGATATGCTGTTTTAAAAAAATAAAAATAAAAAAATCCCAAATCCAAAATATTGGAAACAAGTCCAAATGAGTTTCTTAAACTTTTAATTTCTGACTCAATTATGGTGGCATATGCCTTTAATCCCAGCACTGAGGAAGCAGAGGCAGGCAGATTTCTTGAGTTCCAGGCTAGGCCAATCTATATAATTGAGTTCCAGGCCAGCCTGGTTAGACCCTGTCTCAGATGGGTGGGTGGACAAATAAGTTTTAATCTTGAGCTAAAGGGAGAAAGTCAGCATATGACTAATAAATTTCACAGAAAAAAATAAAAAATAAAAATATATTTCACAGGTGTCTTACTAGACTAGACATGGAGCCACTGGTCTTTAATGCAAGCTTTCACAAGGCCGAGACGGAGAAATCTCTTTTGAGTTCAAAATGAATGAAACCTTGTCTTAAATAACTTCACATCTAACCATTACATAGATATTCTTACAGTTTACTTTGATAAAGCTATGTACTTACAATTCCAAATCAGTAACTTAAAATTCCTAGTTATACTTTAAAAAAAAAAAAAATCAGATCCAACAAGAAGATTAAGACTTACTAAATGCTTCAACAATGTCTACAGTATAGGCCTTCCATTCCATCTGGGGATTCACATTTCTGGGGGGGGAAAAGTAAAGATTTTATTAAATCCTATAATGTATATCACAACTTCAATGCTTCTTAAAGAAGAAACACATCAAGAAATACAGTTTATGAACAAATTAGTCCAAGCACAAGACAAGAAAATTGTGACAAGATCTTAGATTTGCAAGAGAAAGAGCTGATTTCTAGAACAAGTTACTAAAATTTCAAGCCCACATCTCATTTTCAAGAACTCCAAAGGAGTGATTATTGAGCTCCTGCTTTAGAATTGAGACCCTGGGTTGACAATAAAGAAACTATGCCAGCATACAGGGGGCAGAGGCAGGTGCGTCACTGTGATTTCGAGGTCAGCCTGGTCTACAAAGTGAGTCAAAGACAGGCACAGCTACACGGAGAAACCCTGTCTCAAAAAATCAAGGGGGAAAAAAAAGAAAATCTAAGTTAAACAGCACAATATTCACCTATATTCTGGCATCTCATCTAATAAACTTTTAATACCAATCTACAAGGTAACATTTTTTTCTCCCTTTTTGTCTCCCTTCATATTATCATATGCTAGACTCAACATAATATGATCCCATACATAGTCAATATTTCTAAATAAACTATTACCCTAGGCATCACTTCAGATTACTATCAACTGTACTCATCTACTTGACTAATTCTTTAAGATTTATGTTTATTATCTGTGTCTACATGTGTGTTTGTGTGGGTATGTGCATGACAGTGCAAGTCCAGAAGAGCGCATTGGATACTCTGGTACCGGAGATACAAGCAGTGTGAGTGAGGCGAAGCACAGGAGGGCCCTCCAATTATACAGGCTCTTAAATGCTAAGCCACCTCTCCAACACTAACACTAACCCTATATATGCAGTAGGTGCAGCACCAATTTCTGACTTAAATTCCTCAAAACTAAATATGGAAAATACTTCCCATTTTAAGTGCTTTCTAAAGCAAGGATGGGTTTATTTGCCTTGGTTTTATATGATTACAATAATCATAAAATAAGAGATAGAGGTATAGGGGCCAGTGGTGAAACATGCCTTTAATCCCAGCAATCAGGAGGAAAAAGCAGGAGTACCTCTGGGTTCAACTACAGAGTGAGTTGTTCTCTGTACAACTCTGTACAGAGCCTGGTCTACAGAGTGAGTTCTAGGACAGCCAAAGCTATACAGAGAAACCTTGTCTCAAAAAAAACCAAAAAAGAAAAAGAGAGAGGTACAGCTAAGTGGTATTAGCATTTAACATAGGAAGCCCTGAATTTGAAACAAACAAACCAACAAAAGATTGAACCAGGAACAGTTCAAAGTGTGAGAGTTCAAAATTATAGACATGAGACCATGTCTACCAAAAAGAGACAGTGAGGTGACTCACCAGGTAAAAGTGCCTGCTGGCAAGCCTGACCCAAATTTAATCCCAGGAACTCACATGTAAAAAAAAAAAAAAAAAGATAACTGACTCACACAGGTTTTCCTCTGACCTACAAACACAAAACTTTTTTAAAAGCTTCATGAAACTGTAGCAATCTATGTTTTTAAGCAAGCAAGCAAACAAGCCTAACATTTAAGACTTAAACTAAACTATCAAGCTAACTTCCTAGGAATCATCGGCAAATGTAAAAGCAATTCCCTATTTATGTATATAATCTAAAGTCACTTTTGTAAGTCATAATCAAGAAATATAACAAAGATCTGTTTAAATATTAGTGGACACTAAAATATCTTTCCTAAGAAAACAATGTGCTAGGTGGTGGTAGCACACACCTTTGACCCCAGCACTTGGGAGGCAGAGGCCAGCATATCTCTGAGTTCCAGGACAGGAAAGGCTACACAGAGAAACCCTGCCTGAAAAACAAACCAAAGATTTGACTGTTCACAAAAATCTCCCTATTAAGGTCAGATTACACTTATAGAGAGCTGACTTCCTCTGCCTCTCAAGTGCCAGGATTAAAGGCGTGTGCATGCCTATCTTGCCTGTCAAATCTTAAATCACAAAAAAAAACCTAAACCGACTTAGGGTAAGAGATACATCCCAAGTTAGAAGGCTTCCTTGGTTCAAACTAGTAACTAGTATAATAAATAAACTAATTTAGTATTGTTTAAAAGCGTAGAAAATGTTTTTAAAATCTTGGCAAAAAAAGTTTCTAGGGGCATGGAGAAATGGCTCAGTGGTTAAGAGAACTACCTGTTCTTCAAAAAAAACCAGAGTTTAATTCCTGGCACCCATGTGATACCTAGCGCACAACTATCTTTAATTCCAGTTCCAAGGGATCTCACATACTCATACCAATGCACATAAAATAATTTTTTAAAGCAATAAAAAAGTTTCTAAGAGAAAACCATCATAGAGGTTTGATGGGATTATGATTTAAGTCACCCTAGCAGTCCAAGAAATGCTTAGGTTCTGAAACAAACAAAAAGGTTTTGATCTCACTTTCCCTCACAATAAAATGATTAACACTAATCTATCATAAGCTTTCCTTTCTCAAGGTTGAGAAAGTACAGAACAGCATTTTGCACCCTTTGGTGACAGTCCAACTCTGTTTAAGTAGACTGCAGTCTGAGTTTCCTCAAATCCCTCCCCATCTTTTATGTACGTAATGTTTGCTTGTTGTCTGTTTTGAGACAGGGTTTCTCTGGATAGCCTTGTCTGTTATGAGACAGGGTTTCTCTGGACAGCCTTGTCTGTTATGAGACAGGGTTTCTCTGGATAGCCTTGGCTGTTATGAGACAGGGTTTCTCTGGATAGCATTGGCTGTTATGAGACAGGGTTTCTCTGGATAGCCTTGGCTGTTATGAGACAGGGTTTTCTGGACAGCCTTGGCTGTTATGGAACTCACTGTAACCCAGGCTAGCCTCAAACTTAGGAGATTTGCTCACTTCTACCTCCCACGTGCAGGAATTAAAGGCATGTGATCCCTGTTTTGGTTTTGTTTTTTTGACTGCCCAGCCATCTTAAAAGTCAAGAACAACTTCAGTTGCTTCTTAAATCCCTTAAACTTTTAAATCCTTTTTGTTTGGGGGGGAGGGGTTAGTTAGAGGAGGTTTTTTGTTGTATGTTTTTTTGTTTTTTGCTTTTTTGGTTTTGAGTTTTTGTTTTTTGAGACAGAGTCTCTGTGCTTGACTCCCTTTGTAGACTAGGCTGACCTCAACTCAGAGATCCTCCTGCCTCTGCCTCCTCAGTACTGGGATTATAGCATGCACCACCAAGGCCAGTTAAGAACACTTAACTCTAAGAAAATGTTTACAAAGATGGTGATACTGTCATTGGCAAGGCATAAGGGTGCACTGTAGTAATCAAAGGGTGTTTTAAGATGCAAAAATTCCTCCTGGTTGTCTTTGTCCAGCCTGAGAAGTCCCAAATAAACAAAGGCATTAGCATTGCTTAAGAAAACTGCTTTAAAAGAAGCCATAAAGGTAGATGTGATCATTGACACCTGTAATCCCACAATTAAGACTAAACTATCTCAAAAAAGTAAAGAAAAAAAAAAAAAAAAAAAAAAAAAAAAAAAAAAACACAGATAGTATGTATTTTTAAACCAACTTGAAAATCTGAATTAAAAGCAGTATGATTCCTGGTACAGATTAACCATTTAATTCTTGAAGCTGAAGAAAAATCTCAGTTTTAAGGTACTTGCTGCTCTTGAATACCCAAATGGTGGCTCACAAGCTCTTTTTTTTTTTTTCTCACAAGCTCTTTAACTCCAGTTCCAGAGACTCTAAACACCTCCCCTGACCTTTCAGGTCACTAGGCATGTATACAGTGCAAATATATACATACACAAAGAACATTCATTCAGTAAAATCTTTTAAATCTTAAAAATTAAGCGTCTGGCCAGGCAGTGGTGGTGCACGCCTTTAATCCCAGCAGAGGCAGTCAGATTGCTATGAGTCAAGGCCAGCCTGGTCTAGAACTAGTTCAAGGACAACCAGGGCTACACAGAGAAACCCTGTCTTAGGAAAAAAATGTCTTTAAAAACTAAGCATCTTAAAAAAAAAAAAAAAAAAAAACTAAGCATCTGATTTGTGTTTAGGGATACAATTTTAATTATTAAAATGGGGCCTAGCCACCTTTAATCCCAGCACTCAGGTGGCAGACGCAGGCTGATTGCAGTGAGTTCAAGACCAGCCTGGACAGCCAAGGCTAACTACAAAAAAAACAAAAATTAATTAATTAATTAATTAAAATAGGGCCTGTGACATAGTGCAATCAGTAAAGGCGGTTGCCAACACATCCAAAAACCTGAATTTATTTCCTATACTCACAAGTTGAAAAGAAGCCTACTCCTCCTGACCTTCAAATCTGAATTTGCAAGCACACATACAAATAAATTAGTAAAAAATGTCTCCTCAAGTACAGTCTTAGGGAGCATTATTAGATAATGTATAAATCCTAGTATCAGAAATACCTTTTTGAAAACTCGGGTCACCTATCATATCCTTAAATTTAGGGTGTTGGACATGATGGCTCGGTGCCTGTAACCCTGAAGACTAAACAACTTAAATTCAAGGGCAGCCTGTCCTCCACAGTAAGATCCTGTTTCAAAAAGTAAAAAATATGCTACCATGACTACTTTGATGGCAATCCTGATAATCCACATGAAAAACACAATTCCTAAAGGCTGCCACTGACCTCCATGTTCACACAAGTACATAAATGAACTTGCAACTTTTTACAACAAAAAGTAAGGCTAGAATGATGGTGAGGCTGTGTTCCGACCATGTACAAGGAAGGATTAATTCAATCTCAGCACCAAAAAGGAAAGAAAACTGCAGAAGCAAGTTAAAAAAAAAAACTTTTAATGCTATTTACATCAAAAATAGTCAATCTGAAAATAAACTTTGCATTCAACCTAAAAGAGGAAGAAGTTTGTAAAATGAGGTTATTTACTTTTGAAATGCAGAAATATATATTTTTTCTTAAAATAAGTATTTCTATTAAAAGGATTAAAACAAGTAAGGCATATAAACTACAAATCTTTATAATCATGATTAGCTGTAAAGATGAAAATATAGTCATCTTTAAACATGTTTATTAAACTAGAAAAATATAAATGCTTTCACTGCAGAATTCTAAATCTTCACTGCTTAAAAACAACTTTTTTAAAGGCAACATCAGGTAGCTGATGGCCTTGAACTTCCAATTCCTGTGCCTCCACTTCACAAGGGCTAGGACTAGAGATATTCACCAACAACCTGTTTTATTATGCAGTACTTGGGACTGAATCTAGGGTTTTCTGCCTGGTGGGAAAGCCCTCTACCAACTGAGCTACATCCTCAGGCTCAATTTTATAATTAATTGTTGTTTTTCCAGTATCTGTATTTACACAGAATATTTTGGAATATATCAAAATTATTTTAGCAATTTCCCCTGGTTTTATTATTCTAGTAGTTTCACAAAAGAAACAAGACCTGATAATCAATAGGGGGAAAAAAAAAAAAATCAGTCTGCACGTAAAATACTCTTCAGGATTATTTTTATTCACACAATTTAAGAGCTAAGAGAAAATGAATGAAAGCTATTAAGGTAAAGCTTTAATTAAAAGATTTAAAAATCAGCCAGGCAGAAGTGGTGCATGCCTTTAATCACAGCACTCAGGAGGCAGAGGCAGGTGGATCTCTGTGAGTTCAAGGCCAGCCTGGTCTACAAAGCCAGTCCAGGACAGCCAAGGATGCACAAAGAAACCCTGTCTCGGAAGGAAAAAAAAAAAGATTTAAAACTCTGTAATAAAATGAAGACTGCACAGCCTATTTAGATTACAGGTGGACTTCCTGATTGCTGAATCTTCACATACATCTGATTCCACAATAAATGTCAAAGGAGAATTGTACACATGTTATCAACAGCTCAAATTTTCTTCTTTTTTTAAGATTTATTTATTTATTTATGATTGAGTATACAGCGCTCTGCCTTCATGTACACCTTAAGGCCAGAAGTGGGAACCAGATAACATCACAGATGGTTGTGAGCCACCATGTGGTTGCTGGGAATTGAACTCAGGACCTCTGGAAGAGCAGTCAGTGCTCTTAACCTCTGAGTCATCTCACCAGCCTCCCAAATTGTCAATTAGTTAAGAAACTGTGATTATAAATGGAAAGTTAGATAAAATTCACATTACAATTACCTAGTTCATGTACTCAAAACTATAAATAATCATGTCATGATCCAAAACCACTTGTGATTAGCTGCAATTACAGCTTCTTGTATTTTTGACATGTTAATCCTTCAAAGTTATAACATTAAATACATTCCAAAACAAACGCAACTAGGTCAAATTTTTAAGATTTAAGGAATTTGTCCAAAATGCTAAGATGAAGGCAAATATTTATTACTTCAGTCCTTAAGTAAAAAATATTTGACATAAAACTTACCTTGATCATAAAATAAAGCATATTATCTATTACATATACCTTGTAGGTCACATAATCCCATCTACACAAGATGGTTATCTGTTAACTAGCCTCATGAGACAATAAACTTTATCGTTAAATTAGCTCAAGTGGTAACTACTCACACTGAATATAAGCACCATCAGAAATATAGTAATACATGTTCTTTTTCATAAGCTAATTTATTCTATTAACCTTGGTTATAAAAATTGCCTGCAGAAGACTAGGAAGTAATTTAGCAGTTCTTAGATCACTTATAAAAGCAAAAAAAATTACAATTTCATTTAAAACTTCTAATCTTCAGCTATTTACTTTTTCTATTCAAATTATACCTGAAATAAGTATATTGCCTATTTATTTATACTTAACTTCTGATAGTGTCATACAAGATACCTCATTCTCAATTTTTGTAAGTGTTCAACAAATGCCAGCTACACATTCTATCAGGTACAAGGAGAAATCCTTGGTTTTATTTAATTCTTTATCTTTAGAAAGTAGTAAAGCTAGCTTTTTATAATATTTTTTTTCATATACATTGGTGTTTTGACTGCATTGCTTGTGTAAGGGTGTCAGATCCCCTGGAACAGAAGTTATGGAGAGTTGTGAGCTGCCATGTGGGTGCTGGGAATTGAACCTAGGTCCTCTGGAAAAGCATAAGTGTTCTTTCTTTTGGGGGCGGGGAGTGGTTGAGACAGGGCCTCACTGTGTAGCCTTGGTTGTCCTGGAACTCTTTTTTTTTAGACCAGGCTGGCCTTGAACTCACAGCAATCAGCCTGCCTCTGCCTCGCGAACGCTGAGATTAAAGATGTGCGCCACAACTGTCCGGCTCAGCAAAAGTGCTCTTAACACCTGAGCCAACTCTCCGGTTCCAAAGAGAAAATGCTAATCTTGGCATTTATGATATAGGAATATAGGATTAAAAATATTTTGTGTATAGTCTGTCTTTGAAAGATTATAAATTTCAAAGGTCTCTCGTTTTCTTTTGTAAATAATAACAGATACAAACTGAAACAAACTGGAAAAAATTCATTAAGCTAACACAAAGTCCGTAAGAATTAGCCTATTACCCTTATTTCCTATTTGAATCAAAACAAAGCAACTGAAAGCTTGATTTTCCATAGATTTCCAAGACATAAGTAAATGTGCCTTCATTTTAATTAAGTCACTTGACTTTTTTTTCCAAAAGCATCACTTATTTCATATTTTCTCTGGCCAACCATTTAAAAACAATAATTGAGCTTTTTTTTTTATTCAAGCCTATATAGACAGTCATATTTTCTTCGATCGCCTTAATATTCACCTATTAAGATGATAATGCATATCATGGTATGATAAAAACAAAGCCTCTGTGTTTGCAATTATTTCTTTTTTAGGTATTAAAAACAATTACCATGATACAGAAGTTTCTAAGAGCAGTGCACTTAAGTTTGCTGGAAATCAATTTGTTTGTATTTTTTTAAAGAACAAACTACTAAAAATGAGTATTTAAACTATTTAAACTGTTTTAGCTTTTAAAATAGAGTTCTTTCAAGAAACAAGGGAACTGTAATTGTAAAATTTTAGGACACTGTTTCGTGCCGAGGTTGAGGAGGGAGCCAAAGAATCTATCTTTCAGACTATAAAGACAATGCTGACTTAACACTGCAGACTGAACCATCACAAAAAGGCAGCACCATTTTATTGGGAAGATGAAATATCTTACTACTACTAGATATAAATTATTCTCTCAGCTGTTTTAATAGTTAACATTAAAGTACTTTGCTTTACTTACGGTAAAACTATTAGGATATTTTCTAATCCTTTTTATATAAACAGTCCAACAATTTGTCTTATTTACAAACTTTAATGATATATTCCTATCCAAATGTTGGTAAATATTCAAACATAACAATTTTAAAAACTTACTTGCTATTTAAATACAGAATTTCCCAAGGGCTTTCCTTTATTCTTATATGTAAAATTCTACTGTCTCAGTCTTCAAAATGGCATACCTTTTGGAGAAAACAAACGATATTCTAAACAACTGACAAATGAAAAAAAATCAGTAGCAAGTAGGAATGATTAAAAACTTTATACAGAACAGTAATTATCAATACCCTAACTTTTGAAATATTGCTCCCTAAAATCTACTAGTCTAAATAGTAAACTATTCAAATTTCCTAATAAATCTATTTAAATATTTAAAATGTCATTTGCAATTAAGAGGGACAAAACCCATTTTGGTCCATTCCTAGTTCCAAAGCTTCTTACCTAAATTAAACAAAGCCTTAAAGACTTGCAGTATTTCTTATTCAAAGGTACATTATATTACAATGGCCATAGGATACTCTCTGAACTACTCAGTGAAAGGGGCTCTTAAAAATTTTTTTTTAATTTTGAATATATATATATTCATTCACAATCACTCTTTAAAATCATAAATGTTAATTGAATGCTAAAAATATCTAGTAAGTTAATTTTATGTCAAACCAATAAATTTAATAATCTTACCTGGGATAAAAGCTGTATTTATTCACAACCATCAGCAACCACATTAATTATAATCTTGCCACATACCTTTAAAAAAAAATTAGGAAATTGTTTTAAGTGCTTTGATTTTTAAAGATTTCTTGACCAAAGAGGCATTATGATAAAACGAGAAAAATATCCCAAAGACAAGACTCAGGTACAAATGCATGGAGGCACAACCTGCACATTTATGGCTGCAGTTATTCATCTTTAATGTCTATCATTCTTTGTTTTCTTCAATTGGAATATACTGCCAAATACTAGGTATTCAAACACTGGAATCCAAGAAACACAAAAAATTCAGATGACTATCACTTTACTTTCCTTTTTCCATTTAGATAATCAGGTAAACAAAAACAAAAAGAGAAGTTGACAATGTTTAAAGAACGTCATCATCCTAAATTTTTCTTTGCCATCTACAAATTCCTCTTACAGTTATGAGCATTAAAAATCAACTCCTACAGGAGAAATTAGTCAACTTAAAATGGCCACTGGTTACTTTAAATTTTAAACTACAAGCTACTTGATCTCACCAAGTGGGATATTAGCATTGTCTTTTAAGCAGCTCTAAAACTTGTGCGATCTGTGACCTTCATTCAATTCCAAACCAGGGTCTAGAATATTTTCTTTCTTTTACCCAGTTCATCATTAAAGATGTTACAATCTTAAACTGCTAGCAATTATTTTTACATTTTACTATTCAAAACAGATTCTAAACTACATTCCCAATCCCTTTAAAACCACTTTCAGTGACAAAACATTTCAGAGCATTCATTTGAAAAAACAGGATTAGCACTTGAATTGTGTGAAATCAACGCATTTGCAACTGATAAATATGCACTGCCTTACAAAAGGCATCCCAATTGTTTTCTACTGCAAACACCCCATGAAATATGGTCCAAACAACCCGTCCCTATGGTATTAGAAGTACTACGTAAGTCTCCTCAACACTGGCCTTTACGCAGTTCTTCACCTTTACAGCACAAGGGATCCGCAGAATAAAGACAAATATATTTTTACAATCCACAAAGCTCTGGGCATTTCTAGTTCATTCTTCCAAAGGCTAAATCTAAATTACCTCAAAAATTTTTAAGTTCGTATGCAAAGAAAATTTTAGAACTGTTCTTTTCAATACTGTTCCGTCTTTTAAGCAATCTCGACTTTTATACATGCAACAAATGCAACAAATATGGCCCCTCTTCATCGCCCATCACGAACAGTCCTACTTCATTATTTACACTATGAAAAGTAACTTCAGGAAGAACTGGGCTATTAGGATATTCCTTTTTAAAACTTTTTCGATCACGGTTCGTAATAGTATTACATTCTCTCTTTTTAAACCACAGATGAATTTTAACTTTTAAACGGTAGGAACTGACTCAAGTACGTTTTAACATTCAAGTGTGAGAAGTTACTGATAACGGCTTTTTCCACCCATTTTAAAAAGTATCCAACAGTATACGTACGTTCAAATACCAGAATGTCAAATGTTATTAGCTAGAGTACTCGATAAAAATAAGCTGTATTCATCAAACGTCATCATCTAGCACCGTAATTATCAAATCTACTTCCATTAAACGGCCTACTTGTCGTCATTTTTGAAATACCAGAAGTACCCCCGTAACTTGCCTTTTCTAAAAGACAACAAACGTCACAGACATTTCACAAGCAGTAAAGATACCTTTGCATCTAGACCACTAACAGCCGGTCTCAAAGGCAGCTTGGAAAGAGTTAAAAGCCAACACCCAACGGGGAGAGGGGGGTAGAAAAAAGACAAGTTTTATTTTGGTTTAAGCGAAGTGAAGGGTTCCATTGTTCTTTTAAATCCGACCCCAATGGGTTCTCACCTCACCGGAAGAGATTTTTAAAAGCCCATCTCCTGAGGATTGTCGTTTCAATCTAAGTATCAAAATAACTCACCGGAGCAAGCAGGGGCTCCACGGCGCGGCCGCCGCCCTCTCCCCGCCGGCTCGGATCACAGCGCGGCGCCCGGCTGGGTGTGCAACGGGAACCAGATGGCCCGACCCGGTGCTCCGGTGGCTTCGACCCGCGGCGGCAGCACCGGGGCTGCGGGTGGAGAGGCGGCAGCCAACCCCCCTGCCTCCCGCCCGCGCTCAAGGACGTCGTGCTTTTCCTCCCAAGGACAAAGGACAATAAAGGGAGCAGGGGAGCTACTCACCGGGTCAAAGCGCGGCCGCCGGCGCCATCGGCTCGCTCTTCTTCGCCTCTCCGGGACAAGTCGTCCGCCGCAGCCTCTCGCCCACGGCGCGGGCCGCCACCCGACCGCGCGCCACCAGCACCGCCGCTGCCGCAGCGCAGCCACTGGCGTCGCGGGCCCGGCCTCAGCGGGCGCCTCTGCCGTGGGCTCCTGCACCCGCGCGCGGCCGCCTCGTCTCAGCCGCTACCTCCCCGCTTTCCCGGAACCCTCCGGGACGCCCGGATCCTGCTCCCCGCGCAGCGGCGAGCCCGTGGGCCGCGGCGGGCCGCCTGACAGCTCGGTTTGCTGCTGCCTCTCCGGCCATCTTGTGCCGTGTGTGGTGTCTCTCCCGTCTCCTCGCTCGGCTTTACTCCCTCCTCCTCCTCCTCCTCCTCCTCCCCCCCGCCCCACACACCACACAACATGGCCTCTTCGCTGCGGCGGTGGCTGCAGCGGCAGCAGGAACTCCGCGGCGCTCCTGCTCTCTCCCCCTCCCCCAACCTCCCGCCTGCAGCCCCGGGACCCCCAATGCGCACGCGCACCGACACCCGCCCGCAGCGGCCATTGGCTGGGCCAGCTTCCTGCCATCGTTTCCCGAAGCGACCTCACGCTCTCTCGTTGGTGCTTGCCCGCCGCCCCGACAGCAGCTTCTTGCACACTATTGGTCAGTTTTGAACCCACCTCTTCCACTCTCTCCATGCCTATAGGACTAATTTAATGCAAATCATATCCTGTGGGCGTTTCGGCTGAGAAGTCCCGGCCTGCGATTGGCAGATAATGAAACTTTGGGTTTGTCAGAGAGACTTAGCTCTCTGCTCCGCAGTGCGGACTCTTCCAAGCTAGTTCGTGTGTGTACAGGCCAGTCATTAAACGCTTAGGCTTCGCTGTTTCTGACTTAAAATTTTTTTCACCCTCACTGGAAGAGGGAGTGGTAGAGCGAAGATATTATGATTGACAAGATGAGTAAATATAGCACGTTCTTTCCTCTTGGGCAAGGAACCATAGCCTCAGTGTTTCCCCCCCACCCCACCCCCGAACCACCAGGCACAGGCAGAAGCAAATGTTTTATGACCAGCACAGTCCCGAACCTAATAGCTGACCTCATAAACCACTTATTTGAAGTAGTGTATTAGCATAACCAATAGTTCTGAGGCCTTAGCGAACCAGCCTCATAATCCTGATTGGCTGGATTGCACATTTTAGGGCAGTGTTCGTTGAAGTGGCAGCTTACACCGCGTCTGTCTGTCAACTTTCCCCCAGAGAATTACACAAAACAAGCTTTATTTTCTCTCAGAAACTCCACTTTTCTACGGTTTTTTTTTTTTTTTTCCCTTTCTTCCCATTTCTGGCTGGAAACATCTTTAAGCAGGATACAAGAGAACATCTGAACTGTCCTCAAATAGCTAAGGAAAGAAACATTCTCTCATAGTAGCGCGTTTTGGAAATGTTTCTTATGGCAAGGGACTAGAGGAAAAGAAAAGATAGATGAGATTGGTTTCCGTGAGGGGGAAAAAATGTAAGAAGGGGCTTGCTTGTTGGGGTGAGAAACAATTCTCAGCTCTTCCCAGGCCTTCTTCTCAGTTAGAATCACACTGTTACTTGAACTTGGACACAAAAAATAGTTCTAGCCCCCCCCCTTTTGGGGGGGCTGTTGAGATAGGATCTCTCTAACATAGCCTTGCCTGTCCTGAAACAGGCTATGTTCATTTTTTTGGTTTGGTTTGGTTTTTGGTTCTTCGATACAGAGGGAACTCTTCTTTTTAGACCAGGCTGGCCTCAAACTCACAGAGATCCCCCTACCTCTGCCTCCCGAGTGCTGGAATTAAAAGCGTGGTCCACCACACTCGGCTGCTGAGTTAGTTCTTTAACATTTATTTAATTTGAGCGCTGTGTGTGTGTGTGTGTGTGTGTGTGTGTGTGTGTGTGTACGCGCGCGCACTGAGTATCACAGCACACATGTGAAGGTGAGAGGATAAAGTGTACGAGTCAGTTCTCTCCTAAGCCAGTGAATAGGCTTGTCAACAAAGCACTTTTGCCAGCAGAGCTGCTGGTTGGCCTCTCGAAACATTTCTTTAAAAACAACATACTGGGGCTGGAAGATGGGTCAGTGATTAAGAGCTCATGCACTGCTCTACCACGGGACCTGAGTACACATTTTACAGCACTCACATGAGGTGACTCACAACTACCATTAAGTCAACATCTAGGGGTATCTGGTGTCTACATGCCCACTGTACACTTTCACTCACAAGCACATACTCCCAAGTAGACACATGTGTGCACATAAGTTTAAAATGAATAGAAATAAAATACTAAAAAAAAATTAAAAATCGTACATAAAGAATGAAGCGATGACTTGGTAGTCAAGAGAACTTACTGCTTTTGCAGAGGACCTCAGTGCAGTTCCTAGCACCCACATGGCAGCTAACAACCATCTGTAACTTCAATCCAGAATATCCAATGGCTCATCTGACCTTCGCAGCCACAGAGAGACAGTGACAAACATACTTACAAGAGAAACATTCTACCTGAAATAAAAATAAAGTAAGATAACTAGGAGATATATAATAGACAGATAAGAAAAATAACTAAGAAGAGAAAAATATTGAGCAGATATGATGGCACAATCCTGTACTCCAGCTGAAATATGAGAATCCATTTAAGCACAGGAGTTCAGAACCAGCCTGGGCAACAGCAAAACCATATCTCAAAAGACTCAGTATGTGACTAGATTTAATGTAGCATACGCTACCTAAGTAAGAGCTAGGAATTTGTATAGATATTGGGTTACTTCTGTGAATGCTTGTCATACTTTTTGGTGATCTACTTTGAGCTGTAATGCTTTAATAGAAATTAAATTTTCTCAGCCAGGTGCAGCAATTCCAGCACTCGGGAACACAGAGGCAGACAGACCTCTGTAAATTCCAAGCCAGACTGGTCTACAAAGCAAGTCCAAGATAGCCAAGGTTACAAAAGAAACCCTGTCTCGAAAGAAGAAGAAGAGGAGGAGGAGGAAGAAAAATTAATTTTCTCAAGGCATGGTCACTTAAGCTCTTAGTCCCAACACTTGGGAGACTGATGAAGACAAAAAGATTGCAGTGTGTGTTTAAAACCATCCTGGCCTCCAAAGTGAGTTCCAGGACAGCTATTTTTTTAAAAAAAGGGGAAGGGGGAGTGGCACACACCTTTAATCCCAGCATTTGAGAGGCAGAGGCAGGTGAAGCTCTGTGAGTTCAAGGCCAACCTGATCTAAAAAGAGAGTTCCAGAACAGCCAGGGTTATTACACAGAGGAACTCTGTCTCGGAAAAAAACAAACACAAAAACAAAAACCAAGAACAACAGATTAGTTGAGGACATAACTCAGTAGAGTGCTTGCCTGGCATGGCCTAGGTTCTGACTTCAAACCCTGAATCTCAAGAGCCAGTGTGAAGGTGCAGACCTATAACCTATAATAACGCCAACAATCCAGAAGTGGAAACTTCGATCTTGAATCCAAGGCCGGTATCAACACAAAACCCTATTTCAAAAAGACATTCAACAGGCACAGCTGATACTCCTTCTACTGAGTAATGGCTCAGGAGCCTATGTGTATCATAGTCAGCTGATTTCACTGTATAAACCTGTAGACATAAGGTCATTATGTAGTTTAAATTCTGATTTCTGTCTCAATGTTGTGAAACACTGCTCCTCACTTGTTCCCTAGTAAGCGAATAAAGCAGTTTACAGCCAAACCCTGAGCAGGGGAGAGAATACAGCTGGACTTCCTGCCAGCCAGGGAAGGAGTTAGAGGACGAAAGTAGGGAATTCTACCAAGGAATTCAGCCACAGGTAGAGGTACAAGAAAGATCAGGAGGAAAGAGCCAGAGCCAAGGAAAGCTACAAAGTGCAAGAATCACTGGGATATTTGCTGGAGGTAAGATAAAATAGTGTAGTGGGTTAAGAACAGACTTAAACTATTCAAGATTGTGGTATAAACTTATTTTTAAACAAATACAAAAGAGTGTCAATTTGTGTGATAGCCAGGTGAAGAAATAGACTAAGAGAAGCAAACGTACTTTTATAAAAATAACTTAAAGTCAGGTGTGATGCCGTACGCCTGTGACTCCAGCACTCGGGAGACAGAGGCAGGTGGATCACTGTGAGTTTGAGGCCGGCCTGGACTAAAAAAAACAAGTCCAGGACAGCTAAGGCTACACAGAGAAACCCTGTCTCAAAAAACAAAAATAAAATAAAATTAAAATAACTTCAACACGAACCAAATGCCCGTTAAACTTGCAACTCCTCAAAAGTTCTTTTTTTTTTTTTTTCCCCCTCAAAAGTTCTTAATTGCATTTTTTTTCCACATCTAGTTTTGAACATCAACGTGGCTTTTTCTCTAGCTTCACCTGAGCCCTTAGATTCTCTTCTTTGCCGTATGGCCTTGCCATGCTCTTATTCATTTTCTTTCCCTATGTGTCCTACTCTTACCTAAAGACTCATCTAAGGGTCTGCCTTTGCGGATCAGTCACCAGGTAAGGCCTGCCCAGACCCTTCGATGAAGACCAATGGCTACCAGCTGGCAAATGCCCACAATTCCAGCACTTAGCTACCACAGGAGACTCATGAATTCGGGACCAGCCTACGACAAAACCCTGCAGGTGCATGCACACACACACACATACACACACACACACACACTAAATAAATGTCATTCATTTATTTCCTTATCTTGCTGCTGCTGGGACTCAAGCCCAAGGTCTCCTACAGGCTAGGCAAGTGCTACACCACTGGGCTGCTTCCCTAGGCCCACCTCTGACAACCTCCGCCCCAAAAGTGAACAGCATTAAATTAACTCATTAGCTCACTAGGTAATTATTGTGTATTAACTCAATTGATGACACACCTGTGACTTCAGTCGGCAATGGCTATGGTCCCTGAGTGTTGTCCTCCTTAGGAAACTGAGACTCTGGGAGTTTAAGTAGCCTGCCTCAGATGGAGCCAGGCTTTGAGGCAGGATTGAGCCCAGATGACAGAGTTCCAGACTCATGTCCTCTGTGCCTCTCTCAGCATCCTGGGCCTGAATGGGCTCACATGGGTCTTCTACTGTGTGTCTTCCGTGATTTGTCCACTCAAGATGTTCGATATAATCTCACTTAATGCCCAGACCTGTGCCCACGTGGGTGTCAAATTTCCGGCTATGGCACCTGTAAACTGCCTGTCTCTCCTGTTTTACTGCCTCTTTGATTACAGCCCCTACACATCAACTATGGAGTGTTTTATAAAGATGCCCCTTAGGCAGTTTACTTCAAAAAACTTTCTTCTCCAAACTGCCCTGCACAATATTCTCTTCAGAAAAAGCATTTACCTGCCACACTGAAACTTTTTCATCATGAATGAGACACCAATTTTTCTTTTCTTTTTCTTTTTTATTTTTTTATTGTGGGGGTGGGTTTCGAGGCAGGACTTCTCTGTGTAGCCTTGGCTGTCCTGGACTCACTTTGTAGACCAGGCTGGCCTTGACTTCACAGGGATCCACCTGCCTCTGCCTCCCAAGTGCTGGGATTAAAGGTGTGTGCCACCACCGTTCGGCGAGACAGTAATTTTTCTTAATGTTCATGTATTTAATGTGTTGGGGGAGAGGACATACTGTGCTACAGTGTGTGGAGGTCAGAGAATAATGAACAGGAGTGAATTCTCTCCTTCCGTTGTATGGGACTCAGGGATCAAACCCAGGTCACCAGGCTTAGAAAGTAAGCTCCTTACCCATTGAGCCATCTATCTCACCGGGCCCAGACACTTCGCTTTCTTTAGCCAAGTCTATACTTTATGGTTAGCCATCCTTCCTTAGGGAAGAGGTTTAACCTCCTTCAAGGTCCCTCAAGGTCTGATGAGAGATGACACCCATCCCCCTTCACAGTTCCTTCCCACTTTTCCTAGTTTGCTTTCTATTGCTAAAATAAAACACAAGGACCAAACGCAACTTGGGAGAGGAAAAGGTTTTATTTGGGTTACACATCCCCTTCATCCATCCATCCTTGAGGAGATCCAAGGCAGGAAACCAAGCAGGACGAGAGCTGAAGCAGGGACCATGGAGGGTTGATGCTTATTGGCTTGCTCTCCATGACATCTCCAGCTTAATTTCTGTTTGTTTGTTTGTTTTTAGTTTTTTGAGAGTGGGTTTCTCTGTGTAGCCTTGGCTGTCCTGGACTCATTTTGTAGACCAGGTTGGCCTTGAACTCACAGGAATCCACCTGCCTCTGCCTCCCAAGCGATGAGATTAAAGGCGTGCGCCACGACATCAGGCAGAAAGACCCTTTGCACTCTGCATCCTTTTGTGATTTTTTTTTCAACTTTAAATCATGTGACTATAATATCACCAATAATTGAAAAGAAAAACAATGAAAAAAAGACCAATTATTCTCCAACTACTGGAGAGAAAAATGAGTGCTCTTAACTTTATTAAGGTTTGAGTTTTGCTACAATAAACACCTTCAAGTGTTTTATAGTGTTTTTAATAGAATAAGGATAGAACAAGGGGCTAGCAATGCGATTCAATTGGTAGAGAGCTTGCCTAGAGTTTGAAAACCTGGATTCAATCTTTAGCACCCCATAAACCTACAATGCAGGATACATGGTAGTATACAACTATAATCCAAGAGTGGGAATAGGTAGAAAGACTAAAAGTTCATGGTCATTCTCAGCTATAAACTGAGTTTGAAGCCATTGTTGCCTACACTGAATTCTGCCTCACTGCAAAACAGTGAGATGGCTCAGTGGTTAAGACCACTTGCTACTCTTACAAAGGACCCAGTTTGTTTCCCAGCATCCTCACTGTGACTCACCACCATCTGTAACTCCAATTCTATACCTTCTTCTGGCTTCCACAGGTACCAGACACACATGTGGGCAAAACAAACACATATAAAATAGTAACACAATAACCAAAATAAAAGGCACACAAAACAGCCTCCCAGGATTTGAACAGCACCCAAAGTGCTCCTAATTGGAGGTGACAAAGATGCTTCCATCCCCAATGAAGCAACATCACAGCACCACTGCAAACAAAACAGGCCTTCCTACAGGCCTCTGGCTTTCCTAAAGCCTCACTCTGCCCTTCTCTCCTCTGTTAGCTACTGAAGAAGAGGCAGGAGGCAGGAAATGGGCTTTCTCCCTTCATCCTATCCTCTGGGACCACCTCTGCTGTGAATAAAGCATAATAAACATTTTTGCTTTTTGGTTTTTCGAGACAGGGTTTCTCTGTGTAGCCTTGGCTGTCCTGGACTCACTTTGTAGACCAGGCTGGCCTCAAACTCACAGCGCTCCACCTGCCTCTGCCTCGCAAGTGATGGGATTAAAGGCTTGTGCCACCATGCCTGGTTTAGTAATTGTTAATTTTGTTGGAACATTCAATAGTTTTTCTATAAACCTTCTGGCCAAATAATCTGTCTTCCTAGGAATTTACCCAAATGGTACATGAATAAAGAAGTAACACTATTCAACAGTAAAAACAAGTGCAATACAAATGAATCATTTTTAAGGGCTTTAATCTTAACTTATCTTATGCTTATTAGTATTGTGTGTGTGTGTGTGTGTGTGTCTGTGTGTCTGTGTGTGTGTCTGTGTATGAGTGTAGGCATATGTGGAGATTACAGGACAACTTTTCAGGAGTCGTAGGATCTGGGGATCAAATTCAGGTCATCAGGCTGTGTGCCAAGTGCTTTTTCCCACTAAGCCATCTCATTGGCCCCTGATTTCACTTTATTTGAGGGTGGGGCAAACTTGAAGCAACCTTTGTGGAATATTAAATACTGACAAAGAGATAGACTTTGTTCAAGAAATTTCCAGCTAAAACGGCCATGAGTCTGCATTTTTGTTGTTGTTATTGTTGTTGTTGTTGTTTTTGAGACAGGATTTCTCTGTATAACAGCTCTGGCTGTCCTGGAATTTGCTCTGTAGTTCAGGCTAGCCTTGAACTCACAGTGATCCACCTGCCTCTGCCTCCCAAGTGCTGGGATTAAAGACGTGTGCCACCACTGCCCAGCCATGAGTCTACATTTTTTAGATAGGTTCTTGAGTATCTCAGGCTGTCTTGAAACTTGATTAGCTAAGAATGGTACGAAACTTCTGGTCCTCCTGCCCTATCTCCACCTTCTGCATGCTAGGGCTATAGGCAGGCTCCACAATGCCCAGTTTATGCAGTCCTGGGGATCCAACCAGGGCCTTGAGCATGCTAAATAAACATTTTACCAACTAAGCTTTATGGCCAGCCTCATCCATCAGTCTTTTTTTTTTTTTTTTTTTTTTTTTTTTTTTTTTTTTTTGAGGGGAGAGGGGTCAAGGTTCCAGACAGAGTTTTTCTGTGTAATAGCTCTGGCTGTCCTGGAACTCACAGAGACCCTCCTGCCTCTGCCTCCCAAGTGCTGGGATTAGGGCATGTGCCACCACTGCCTAGAGAGTGTTTTGGGGTTTGTTTGTTTTTTTTCAGTTAGGTTTATTTATTTCATGTTATGTGTATGAGTGTCTTGCCTGTATGTATATGTTTCTGATGCCTTTAAAGCTCAGAAGAAGTATCATATTTATTTATTTGTTTGTTTGTGTTTTTGGTTTTTCAAGACAGGCTTTCTCTGTGTAGCCTTGGCCCATCATATTTCCTAGATCTGGATTTACAGATAGTTGTGAGACATCAGGTGGTTAGTGGGAATTGAACTCAGGTCCTCTGAAGAGCAGCAACTGATTTTAAGCACTAAGCCGTCTCTGGAGCCCCTCATCTGTCACTCTGAAATGTTTCTCACCCCACTGGCCTTTCTCTTGCCCTTGACACTGACCACTCACCTTTTACAACTTTCGGTTCGTGGGGCTCCTGCCATTCCACGGCCTTTCCGGGTACTCCTGCCATTCCACGGCCTTTCCGGGTACTGCCCACTTCACTAAGTTTGTTTCCAGAGCTCCAGCAGCTTGACTTCCCAGCCTCTGACTGTGTAAGAGAAAAGCAGACCCAGGGACTGTTCTCAAAGAGTTAAAAGCCTCATTTTTTTTTAAATGCCCAGCTGCGCCAAAGGTCACCTTCAGATGTGAGACTACAGCCTTGCCAGTTTACTGAAGCAGGAGCTATTGTGGCCGCAGCCAGACCGATGGTGTCATCCCCCCGCCCATCCCACCCCCCCCACCCGCACCCTCCACCGATGTCTTTGCTGGCATCTGACCACCTCCTCTTTGCTCAGCTCTCTTGTCAGCCCCCAAATGCATGCAGCGCATGTCTCCAGCTCAGGGTCTGTCCGCCCCAGACTTGTTCCTACAAACTGTTCCGCTTACTCTCTTCCCAAGTGATTGCTTTCTATCTTGAGAGCTTCCATGAGTTAATGTCTGCGATGTTTGCTACTCAACTCACTCTCATCATGATTCCTTATGTGCTTGGGTGCAGAGATGCTATCTCCCTAAATAGACTCCAATTAGCTTCTCTGCAGGCAGAGGCCTTGACTTCGATTTTGTTTACTTTTATGGCATAATTGTAGATGTTCAAGTAATTGCCCGAGCATTTATTTACTATATCAAAATGACTCAACAAGACATTAGAGTCCCACCAATTACCAGGCGAATTTGATGCTGGATGAATGACCTCCAACACGGACTACCCAAAGCAAATCCTCAAAACTGAGTGGGATCTGTTGTAATCCCAGCACTTGGGAGGCAGAGGCAGGTAGGTTGGTGTATAGCTAAGCTGGGCTACACGGACCCTGTCTCAAAACACAAAAGCAAAAACAACAACAACATAAATCACAATTGAATGTCAACCTTTGGTTAAATACAGGTTTCTGTTTCTTGGAGCTTCTTTAAAAAAAAAAAAAAAAAATTAGGACACACCTTTATGTCAGTGATGAAAAAATAGATCTTGCCCCTGGCAGCCCAGTGGAATCTCTGGAATGCAGGCTTGTTACGCAATAGTCGCAGACTAGCCAAATGGAAGAGTCTCCGAACCGAGCACTTTATTTGGACTCTTTCCATTCTCAGCACACAGCACTGATTGACACTTTAGAGGAGTTTCTCCTCACCCAGTGTGATGGTCCGAGGAAAGTGGCTACAGGCCATCCGGCATCCAGCAGAGCAGACCTGGCCTGGCATCACCAGCTTCAAGAGCCAATCCTATGGCAGGTAGTTCTTGCCTATCAGACCCCAGGTAGCTCTGACATTCCTGTGCAATCACAAACATAATGGTGTAGAAAGCCCCACATTGCCTAATCT